>NC_057867.1:26904983-27114983 GCF_019393635.1 Dromiciops gliroides | reverse complement strand
CTGCTCCCCTCCTAGGCTCGTGGGGGTTGGAGCTTCAAGGTGTCCTGAAGGTCGTCAAACCCAACCCTGTCATTTTTGAGATCAGGAAACCATCCTGGAGAACAGAGACTGAAGAGAAAGTCATTAATATGGAGCAGAGCCAGGCCAGGATTCCAACCCAAGTTCCCCCACTCACTCCTTGCAGAGCTCCGGCTACCCTGCTGCTGCTATCTGAAGAGTCAGAACGTAGAAGAAGCAGTGACCTTGGCCCCAGAGGGAGGAACTAAGTGTTACGGAGTGAGGAGGGAAGGCATAAATAGGCAGATTTCAGCACAACTTAAGACTTCTTGAACATCTGGAATGGGTAGAGAAGTGAGCTCTCTGTCACCAGAGAGGTTCGAATACGGTATGGAGGACCATGTGTCAGAGATAGTGGAAAGGGGTTCTTCTGGAGACATAGTCAGTGCAATGGAAATGGTTCTGCTGTGTCAGGACATCTAATGCCCTTCAGGAAGTGGGAGATCAGAATTCTAGCCCTGGAACAAAGTTACAATGTCCTAATCTTGGCCAAGTAGTGTCATTTTGGGGGGCTCTGAAAATTGATGGGTGGGATTAGATCAAATCTTAAACTGTGGGTCTCTACCTCACATGGGGTCATGTAACTGAACATGGCGGTCGTGAAAAACTTGGCACCAGTAAGAGGTTATATATACCTATTTTATATACCCAGATACCCGGGATTGAGTCAAAATTTCCCTGGTGAAAAGGGGTTGTGAGTGGAAAAAGTTTAAGAAGCCCTGGATTACAGGGGCAGCTAGGTGGCACTGCAGTGAATAAAGCACTGTCCCTGGATTCAGGAGGACCTGAGTTCAAATTCAGCCTCAGACACTTGATACTTACTAGCTGTGTGACCCTGGGCAAGTCACTTACCCCTCATTCATTGCCCTGAAAAAAGAAGAAGGGGAAGGAAGAAGAAGAAGAAGAAGAAGAAGAAGAAGAAGAAGAAGAAGAAGAAGAAGAAGAAGAAGAAGAAGCAGCAACAGCTCTGGATGATTAGAAGAGGGTCCTCACAGCTTTAACAAATCTATGTTTTAAGGTTCCTCCCAACTCCGACATCCTGTGTTCTATGTTCTGGGGCCTCTCCAGTGCTGTCCTCATTTTTCTGCTCTGGTGTTGTGGCATAACCATAATCCATAAGGCTCCTTCCACTGCTGTGATTTTATAACTCCTCTTCTCTCACACTGAGAGTCAGGAAAAGTGGACCGTAGTTTTGGACAAATCAGTCATTAATTCTGGGCCTCAATTATTCTGTCTATAAAATAAATCAGTTACTGCTCTAGTCCAACCTCTAGATCTAGAGCCAAAAGGGAGCTTGGGGGTGGGGAGGACTAGGCCAATTCCCCACTTTACAAATAAGAAAACTGAGGCTCAAAGAGATTAACTTAGGACCATAGAATCATAGGGTCCTAGATTTAGAATGAGGAGGGACCTCTGAAGTCACCTAATCCAAGTGCCTGATTTTATAGGTGAGGGTAGCCAGGGTATAGATGAGGGGTACAGGAAGGAAAGGTTTGGGCAGATAGGTGGCACAGTGGATAAGATGCTGGACCTGGAATCAGGAAAATTCAAATTCAGATTAAGCCTCAAACACTTGACTCTGGGCAAGTCACTTAACTGCTATCTGCCTCAATTTACTCATCTGTAAAATGGGGCCAACAATCATGCCTCTCTCCCAGGATTGTTGTGAAAATCAAATGAGATAATATTTGCAAAGTGCTTTGCAAAAGCTAAAGTAGTACATAAGTGCTATTATTACTAAGTGACTGGCTCAATCACACAGGCAGCAAATGACAGGGCTGAAATTTGAACTCAAGTCAAGTGACTTGCTCAAAGTCACACATTTCATAAGTGATGGAGCCATGATTTAAACCTTTAATGTCTGGCTTGAACTCCATCATTTTTTGTACCCTACCATGCTATATTCTGTCTCTGAGCAGGATTTTTGTTTTGTTTTGTTTTGTTTTGTTTTGTTTTGTTTTGTTTTGTTTTAGTGAGGCAATTGGGGTTAAGTGACTTGCCCAGGGTCACACAGCTAGTAAGTGTTAAGTGTCTGAGGCCGGATTTGAACTCAGGTACTCCTGACTCCAGGGCTGGTACTCTATCCACTGCGCCACCTAGCTGCCCCTCAGGATTGTTTTTAAAATCATCTCCCATATTGGCAGGGCAGCTGGGTGATACCATAGTAGATAGAGTGCCATGCCTGGAGTCAGGAAGATCTGGGTTCAAATCCAGACTCAGATACTTACTAGCTGTGTGACCCTAGGCAAGTCACTTCACCCTGCCTGCCTCAATTTCCTTATCTGTAAAATGAGCTGGAGAAAGAAATGGCAAACCAATCCAGTATCTTTGCCAAGAAAACCCCAAATGGGGTCACAGAGAGACAGACAAGACCGAAACAACTGAGTAATAACCACCACCAGTGTCTTCTGTTTTCATTTTCCAATATCCTATAATTAAATTTCTCCTTCCATAACCTCCCTTGGTTCCTATTATTTAACAGCTTTCAGTCCTAGGAAGTTTGTGTTTCTGCCTCACCTCAATCCTGTCTCTACAAGTTGTCTGTTTCTGAAAAGGACTTGCAAATGCTGGAGGGGCAAACCCTCATAATATTGAAAGTCCAAGTTTGGCTCCCCCAGAGTCTTAAATAAGATGACCCTGGCTAGGAACAGAGCAAGTATAATCACAGAAACCCAGCCTGTTAGAGCCAAAAAATAGCTCTGTGATCATTGAAGCCACGCACCCCACTTAGCAGATAAGGTAACCTGAGATTTGATGACTTGCCCATGGTCCCATAGCTAATAAAACCTGTCCTTTTAGACAACAAGGACAAAGTCCTTTCCACTATGAACCTCTGCCCAGACCTCGGGGGAGACTGGGAAATGGGTGCTATGGTCTCTTAAGTGAACCTCCACTCTGAGTTTTAGAAACTCATTTTCACTCTCCTCCTTTCTGGGGCTAACTGGAGAGGACAGACTATCAGACAGGAGGGGACGAGACTAGAGAGGGACTGAGTCATTGCTAACAGCTCTCTTCTGGGCTTTGTTAAAGAAAATACATTCTGCGCTCCTGTAGCAGTTGACACATCTCTTGGATTGGGCAGAGCCGTACAAAATCCCTTTTCCCCACAAGAATCAATGCCAATAGAATATTTTAGCTTCTAGCCTGATGCCCATACAGCTGCTGCTATTTCTCTTAGCCTGCTGGACAGCTCCCTGGGGACCCAGAGGAATGGCTTCAAGAATTTTTCTCCGTCCCTGTCAGAGAGCTCTGAACCAAACATCCTTCCCACCCCTTGCCAATTGCTTAGAAAAGGATCCCTTGACCACCGACCATCCCCCCCCCAGTCAATCTCAGACCCCTTCCTCCAAGACCCTTAAGGAAAGAGTGCATTGTAGAGGTGAGAGGCCAGAGGGGCTTGCCATCCTAGACCATCTTCTTTCATCCATCACAGCCTTCAATACAGACACAAGCTGTGAAGGATTCAGAAGTCAGAGGGTAGGTGGAGTTGGAGCTAGAAGGGACCTTAGGTGAATCTCCAAGTTTTAGAGATGAGGGAGAAATAGAGACCCTGACAAATATAAAATTAGAGGATCTGAAAACCAGAAAACCCTCAGGGACTCTGCGGTAAAACCCAGAGCTGAGCAAGACTTTTTTTTTGGGGGGGGGTGGGGAGGGGAGCAATGAGGGTTAAGTGACTTACCCAGGGTCACACAGCTAGTAAGTGCCAAGAATCTGAGGCTGGATTTGAACTCAGGTCCTCCTGAATCCAGGTCCGGTGCTTTATCCACTGCAGCGCCACCTAGCTGCCCCAAGACTTTCTTTTAATGGCCACCCAACAAGTGGGTGGATGAGCACTACTTGAAAAACTCCAGAGAGAGGAACTATGTCACCACCCCTACTCAATCACCACTAGTGAGTCCCTCCAGGATAAGATTTGTGGTTCTCTCTTTGACTTTTAAAGATCTTCCTAATCTGGACCCTTCTGACTTTCCTAGTCTTCTTTTTTTTTTAGAGCAGTTTGACTTTATTAGCCAAAGGCAGGTCTGGCCCCCTAAATGCTCTTACCTCCCACCATACTCTAAAATGCAGTGGCACAGCCTCTTGGCTGTTCCCCTCACATGACCCTCCATCTTTCAATTCTGGGCTTTTTCACTGACTGTTCCCCACCTAGAAGGCTCTCACTCATTACCTCCACCTCTTGGCTATCTTTTTTTTTTTTTTGGGCAGGGCACTGAGGGTTAAGTGACTTGCCCAGGGTCACACAGCTAGTTAAGTGTCAAGTGTCTGAGGCTGGATTTGAACTCAGGTCCTCCTGAATCCAAGGCCAGTGCTTTATCCACTGCGCCACCTAGCTGCCCCCTCTTGGCTATCTTTAAGAGGGTCCCAATCAATTTCACCTTCTGCAAGCATCCTTTCCCAGGTCCCCTCACGACTAATGCCTTCCCTCTGAGCTAACTTCCCATTTACACTGCATATACCTTGCACATGCATTGTTGTTTGCATAGGTTACCCCCATTAGAATGTGAGCTCCCTGAGGGGAGGGACCGTGTTTTGGCTTTCATTGTATCCACTGCACTTAACAAAGTGCCCAGCACTTAGTAAGAACTTAAATGCTTGGTTGATTCATGGATTGAAACTACTGCCATGGCGGCAGCCCCTTCTTCTCTGGGATAGTTCTCATCCTCAGGTAATATTTTTCCTTATAATTAACTTAAATCTGACTCTCTGTGGCTTCCCTCAATTACTCCTGATTCTGGCCTCTGGGGCCAAGCAGAACCAAACTAATCCCTTTTCATCAAGGGTCACAGACTGAGCGCAGGAAGGGAACTCAGAAGTCATCTAGTCCAACCCCTCCATTTTACAGATGAAGAAACTAAGGCCAAGAGAAAGGGAACATCTCACCAAAGGACAGATAGGTAGGGGGACATGGGTCAAATTGGAATTCGTATCCTCAGATTCCAAAGCCAGCACTATTTGCAGTGTGCTCTGCTGTGTCAATAGAGGATGTTCTCAAAGTCTTAGTATCATTTTTAAGCTATTTAAGCTTAAATAGCTTAAAGCTTGAATAGAGCTTAAAGCAGCACTAAGTCTTTTTGAGGCACCATGTACTCAAAGGCAGCTATCACAGTCCCTCCTGCTAAATATCCCTCGATCCTTCAGGCATGTTTTCCTGTCTTACCATGTTCCAGGTGTGTTCCCTAGATCCCATTTCACTATTCCTTTCTCTACCCACCCACCGTAGGGTAGAACGTATGTTGGAGGGGTAATAATAAAACCACATATCCCTGTAACAATTTATGGTCACAGATTTCCAACTGGAAGGGATGTTAAGGATTAGCTCGCCTAATACCCTTGCTTTACAGATCAAGAGAAGTGATTCTCACAAAGCCACAGAGGCCTTGGAAACAGCAGGACCATGATTCAAACTCAGGCCCTTAGACACCAAGGCAGATGACCTTGAAATTACACTGATATTTACAGACAACTTGCCGCATGAGATCCACCCTTCTTCCATAAGGTGTTATTTACACACGTACATACATAATACATATACATGTATACATATACACACATGCATATATGCACATGTGTCTATACACATATATACACAAATATACATATATATCATACATGCATGTAAATATATACATAATGTTAGAAACAGATAAACTGAGGCATGACTCCCAGTCTGGTGCAAAGAAGGAAGGCCACTTTGTTGCGATCTTGCAAGAAAGGGCATGCACTCTAGAAAAGTGGCATGCTTTGCCACAGTAAACTTCCCTTTTTATCCTAGATCTAACACAAAGTCCCTCCCCCATTTCACCCATTGCACATTCTCCGTAACACTCCTATTCATATTAACTCCTAAACATGTATCCCCACCCTGATCATAGGACACACATCTAATTATAATGTTAAATCTCCACCCAGGGGGGTGTCAATACTATGTATGAGGCTTATTATTTTTTTTTCCGGGGCAATGGGGGTTAAGTGATTTGCCCAGGGTCACACAACTAGTAAATGTCAAGTGTCTGAGGCCAGATTTGAACTCAGGTACTCCTGAATCCAGGGCCAGTGCTTTAACCACTGCTCCACCTAGCTGCCCCCTATATGAGGCTTATTAAGCAAGCACAGTGTCTTTTGAGGTTATTTAGGGGACATGAAGGGGCTACCTTAGGCCGTATCCTAATCTCTCTGTTTCTGGGGGGAAATTGTCCTTGTGGGACAACTTCTGATTGGATGGGGAACTGCCAGCTCAGTAGAAGGGGAAAAGGGAGGGAGAGGGGGCCCTGAGACTTGAACAATGTGGCCTGCCCTATCTATAGGGAACATGTACCACTGGTTTCTCTCAATTGTAACTGCTAACTCAGCAGGAAAAGGAAGGGAATGGGAGGGGGGTTGGGAGAAGAAGCCCCCAGGATCTAAATAATGGATCCTACCTACTGAGGAGGGCGCATTTAATTCTCTCACATAACCTTATGCATGTATGTATATACCCATTTGAAGATGAGTAAACTGAGTCTCAGAGAAGGGAAATGGCTTTCCTGCAAGCACAAAGATGTCATTAAGGGGTGTCAAACTCAAATAGAAATGGGGGCCATTAATCCATATACCAGGATCCCTGTGAGTACCTATTTACTGTTGTAAAATGTAACATCATCGAGGTCCTATTGTATTTTTATTTATTTTGTGAAATATTTCCCAATGACATTTCAATCTTGTTCTGATCTAAGTAGAATGGTGCAGGTGACATGGGTCTGGGTTATCTGTTTGACACTTCTGCTCTAAGTGGCTGAGCTGGTGGTTAGGGTTCTGGCATAGATCATAGAAAGTACCTCCCTGTCTCTAGACACAAGGAAAGAAAAGGGGCCAGATGACTTGCCCAGAGTCACCTAGCTAACAAGTGTCAGAGCTCAAATCTGAGCCTAGGTCTTTGTGACTCCCAGGCCAACACTCAGCTGACTGCTTAAGCCAAATCCTTTCCAATTGGCCCACTGGTCTTTCTTTCTGCCCACACCATACTGTTCCCAATTATCCCCATTTTGCATGTGGAAAAATGAAGCTCGATGCTTGTGATTTCCTTAGGGGGTAGCAGATGGCAGCTACTTGGAAGAAAGGAAAGCAGCATTTGGTCTTTTTCAATAGCTCAGAAAGAAGTAGATTGTAACAACACCTGCATGTTAAAGGACACGAGTAGCTCCACTCACAATAGCCCTGGGAGGGAGGTAGAACAAGCAATTGATTCCCATTTTACAGATGCAGAAACTGAGAATCCCTTGACATCAGAGCTGGAATTCGAGCAGATGTCTCCAGTTGGAGCTCTTTGCATTATCGATCAATAGCCAGGCATTTTATTTTAATTTAATTTAATTTTTGTGGGCAATGAAGGTTAAGTGACTTGCTCAGGGTCACACAGCTAGTAAGTGTCAAGTGTCTGAGGCCAGATTTGAATTCAGGTCCTCCTGACTCCAGAGTCGGTGCTTTATCCACTGTACCACCTAGCTGCCCCCTTAAGCTAGCATTCTTACTATGTCAAATGCTTTCCTAAAACTGAGACAAAGTCTCATCTACAACATTCCTTCCCAACCAGCCAGCCTGGCAGCCCTGTCTGCAAAGGAGTAAGAATAGCCTGTCAGGACCTGTTCTTGATGAAGTCGAGTAGGCTTTTTGTGTTAACCACCAAAGATGTTTGTTAACTATGTCTTAAGATTATGGTTTTGAATTTCGCCCAGAAGAGAGATTCCAATTTCCTGGTCTGGAGTGTTGCAGGTTCCATTCTTTTTCCTTTTCTGAAAGTCAGGAGGTTGCTTGTCTTCCCCTGCTGCTGTAACCCTTTGCCTACTCTCCACCATCTTTCAAAGATCATTGACACCAGCTCAGCAATTGCATCTGCTGAGTCTTTTAGTGCCTGAGAATGTCATTTACTGGGGCCAGGTGATAACTCATGGAGAGTGGCCAAATACTCTCTTCCTAGCACCTAACTTCTCTTTGATATAAACTCTCTGTTTCTTTCTCTATCTTTTTTTGTTCTGTCCTTTCTGGTCAAAGATCATTCTCCTTGGAAGAGAAATTAGAAGCCAAAAAAGAGTTGAGCGGTTGGCTATCATTGCCCCATTCATCCTCTGCACAGGTCCTAGCCTTTATTTCTCCAGACACAGCTAAAAAACCACAGTTATTGTTCAATCATTTTTCAATCATGCCCGATTCTTTGTGACCCCATTTGAGGTTTTCTTGGCAAAGATCCTGGAGTGGTTTGCCATTTCCTTTTCCAACTCATTTACAGATAAGGAACTGAGGCAAATGGGGTTAAGTGACTTGCCCAGGTTCACACAGCTAGTGTCCGAGGCCAAATTTGAACCCAGGAAGATGAGTCTTGCTGTCCCTAAGCCCTGCACTCAAGCTCTTCCCAACACACACACAAAACAAAAAACTCCACAACAAAATAAACAAAAATTCCCTCTTTCTTGTCTTAAGTTTTTCTCCCCAGCTTAAACTCATTTTGAGTGTTAGCACTCTGAACACGCCATTGTTAATTATCCTGCCATACTTTTGTATTCATCTGTCATTGCCTAACCCTGCTTATATCTTCTGCAGAAATCTTCTAAAAATCCACAATTTAGACAATTCCTTGTTTTCTCCTATTGGATTTCCCCCTGTACTTTGTGTCTTCCGAATATCATAACTGAGAGCTTCCTCTCCCTCCTGGATAACTTCCCCCACAGAATTTCAGGTCATAGGAACCCATCTATTTTTTGAAATCTGTCCCCCCCCCCCCAGAAATCTATAGTTCATTTCAAGCAATGCCTGGCTTTCCTCTCCCCTAACAGAAATTCTCAGAAGTAGCCACTTGTCTCCAAGGTTCCCATCATTTTTGTCCCAGAAGTTATTTTCTCACTGTTAGTGGAAATAAGATCCAGAACAGACATTCCCCATGTTTGGTGTCTCCAACCCTTTTAAAGGGTTGAATTATGAAGTCAAGAAATTATGAATTGCTCAGCTTTCGGGAGAAAGAGAGAGCTCCAACAGAGATCGGGATAGTTGAAGTCTCTATCACTACTATCGACTTCTGTGTCAGGCTTGTGAACTGTTTCCCAAACTCCTCATCTGTGTCTTCATTCTATCCAGGGTGTGTGTAGTGTACTCTAATGACAATACCCCTTCTGTTTTGTGCCTCTTTTAGTCAAATCTTCTCCAACATCCTTCCCTTTTCTGGTTCCTGGATTTCTTCTTATGAATATAATGTCTTAATATACAATGACACATCCTTCTCCTACCCTTTTATTTGTCCTGTTTCTTTTGAATAAGGGACACTTCTCCCCTTCCCAAGCCATGCAAGGACCTAGTCCAAGTTCTGGCTCTGCCACTTACTATCTTTGTGATCTTAAGAAAGCTCCTTGGGGCAGCTAGGTGGTGCAGTGGATAGAGCACCTGCCCTGGATTCAGGAGGACCTCAGTTCAAATCTGGCCTCAGGCACTTGATACTTACTAGCTGTGTGACCCTGGGCAAGTCACTTAACCCCAATTGCCTCACCAAAAAAAAAAAAACAAAAAAAACCCCAAAAAAACCAACCAAAAACAACAACAACAACAAAAAAAAAACCCACAAAGAAAGCTCCTTAACCTCTCTGGGCTCCAGTTTTCTCAACCCCCTTGACTAAGGGAATTGGTTTAGATGATCTCCACTCTCTCCTCTAGGGCTAAGCCTAATCTTTTTTTGGGGGGGGGCAGTGAGGGTTAAGTGACTTGCCCAGGGTCACACAGCTAGTGTCAAGTTTAAACTCAGGTCGTCCTGAATCCAGGGAAGGTGCTTAATCCACTGGGCCACCAAGCTGCCCCCTCTAACCCTAATCTAATCTAGGATTGATTGTACCAATTATCAGTGATATATACGAGGTTGAATTTGTCTTCTTGCGATTAGGATCTCTAGTTTTCACAAATATTATCAAATAAGCTAATATTTGTAAAGCACTTACCACAGTGCCTGGTACACCGTAAGGACTTGCTAAGTGCCCATTCCCTTCGTCCTCAGTCGTTCTGGCTTGCTAGCCATTCTTGGTATGTGGCTCTCAGAGATTGTGGATACTAGCACATGAACTACTCTTTTTTTTTTTTTTTGGCAGGGCAATGAGGGTTAAGTGACTTGCCCAGGGTCACACAGCTAGTTAAGTGTCAAGTGTCTGAGACTGGATTTGAACTCAGGTCCTCCTGAATCCAGGGCCAGTGCTTTATCCACTGCAGTGCCACCTAGCTGCCCCTACACGAACTACTCTTGACTCTAATTCCACTAAACTATAGACAGATCTTGGGGCAGAATATGGAATAAACCTAATACCTTCCCTAGGTCACTTTGGCAATACTACATTCAAGGGTAGGATCAGACCTTGACTGAGTTGGGAACATAGAACAGTCGTGGGGTTTGGGGTGGGGTGGGGGAGAAAAGAGGGGAAGATAACAGGGAAAGTAGACACAGAATCTGGAGCTGAGCACAAGCCAACCTTACTTCACCAGCCCCCAGCCCCCATCTCTTGGAACTGAACCAAGTTCACCTGACTTGCTGGATGTGTCATCTGATCTGAGGTGGCTGTAAAAAGAGCAGGATAAGGGAGGGAAAAACAACCTTAGTGTTCCCACATGTCAATAAAGCCGTCTTAGAGCTGGATAGAATCTTAGAGATTATCTAGTCTAATCTCCCACTTCTTTTTTTGTTTTTTTTTTTACAGAGGGGAGAAACTGAGGTCTAAGAGAGGGAAAGTGAGAAATCACTGAGAGAGGCAGTGGCAGAACAGGGACTGGAGATTTTCTGCCCCTTGCCCTTCCAGCTAGTCCTTTTTCCTTTCATCAGTCAAAGGGTACAAGCTTACTACGACCTCTTTAGAAAAAGAAGACTACGTAAGAGACCCAAGTGGTCACTACTTAGTCAAAGTCAACTGTGTTCAACCTTACCCCAGTGGGGGACAAATAACCCAGGCAAAACTGGGGCCCAGTCACAGCTACTCATCAATTGTTTTAGCTCACTAGGGGTTAGGTCAGAGAATGGGACACCTAGGGACTAGGCCTCTATTTACGAAGTTTTATGTGCTATTTCAGTATGTTGTCAAAGTTCGCCTATAGCTCCGATTTATTACCCCAGACCTTGAGCAGAAAACAAACGGAAGAGTAGCATGCCTGAGAGCACAGTTTAGAGCCTAATCCTCTAAATGGAATGGTTGCTAGGGGACCATTCCCCATAGATTAGGAATAACAAACTGAGGCACTGAATTTAAAGGGGAAAACGATTCCCTTCTGGTTGCAACAATATCCCTCATTTCACACGAGTTTCATGGTGGCAAAGTTCAGATGTGACAGCCACTGCCCAAGTCTGGAGAGACAAGAGATAGCCATGGGGAAGACGGACAGAGGGACCTTTAAGCCAGAAGGGCTTTTAGAACTCATCTCCAGGGGCAGCTAGGTGGCACAGTGGATAGAGCACTGGCCCTGGAGTCAAGAGGACCTGAGTTCAAATCTGGCCTCAGACACTTGACACTTCCTATCTGTGTGACCCTGGGCAAGCCACTTAACCCCAATTGCCTCACCCCTCCCCCCCCAAAATAAAGAAAAAATAACTCATCTCCGCCAATCCATGTATTTTTCAATTGAGGAAACTGAGCCCTAGAGATAGAAAGTGATTTATCCAAGGTCATCCAGCTAATTAATAGCAGACTCAGCTAGACTCTACTTCACATGGTACGGTCTTATTTCTGACTGATTGGTAATGTTGATGTTGCTACCATAAAAATATCTGTCCACCCTCCCAGGTTCATTGCTTTGCTTTATGCCATCTGCAAAAAGGTTCAGTGTCACTTAATTAATTAAGGCCCGTGGTTTCATCAAAAGGTATCCAGTACCCATGTACTAGATTTCCCCAAAGCCACAACATCCCTGCAGCGTACTTACCGGGAATTGCTTGCTTATCAGCTTTTATGATATTCCCCATTCCCACCACCCCAAGCTAGTTCGCTTCGTGGCACCTGGGTATTGGCCTCAATTCAATATTAATCTAGGAGTATGAAAATAGATTATCACTCTGAAATATTAAAATTATGGAAATAGTGGCTCTACTACTGCCGCTCATTTGGGAAATCTCCTGCTTTTGTCATTGACCAGCCTTATTCATAAGGCATAGAAGATGATCTCTTCAGTGGCCACATTCTTTTAAAATTAATCACATGATTTACTAAAACACAGCATAGGAGCTGTCATGGAGGACAAGTATAAAGAAATTGTTTTGTTCAATGTTATCTTCCTCGGATATTCCCAACTACCTTCGTTGCTCATGGGAAGAGAGGGGAAGGAATTGAATTTCTGAACCTTCTTTGTCAGGGGTCACTGTTCTATTTCAGCTAAGAGCTAGGAAATATTATGAGAAGACAATTTGTCCTCTTTCTTCTCATCAGGGGATATGGTACCCTTATAAGTCTGGCTTGGCTCTTGTCCACTAGTGCTAGTTTGCCTAGTTCCAGTAGGCAGCCTACATCTTTATTCTAGGGCTGAATCTCTACTGTGCCCCCCCCCCCAGGACCCGACCCAGCTCTGATGTCACCAGGTTGTATACTGCTTGGTAGGGCAGAAGCTGCAAGGGGCGTGTGGCTGCTGGCCACCTGGCCCACCTAGAGCTCCCAGCCTTAGGCCCTTTTCTTTCCTGGACATTGGCAAGGATTGGAATGATGGGACACAGGGCTCCTCCCATGGTAAAAAGCTGCAAACAGCCAAGGGGGAAGGAGAGAGTTGTGTATCCACATTCAGAATCTCTCATCTCTTAACCTCTCACACAGTCTCCTTCTGCTCTCAATCTTTTGCTCACACTGCCCACTAGGCTCCTTGGAGCACCTTAATCTTGCATAGGGATGGAGCACATTAACAACTCCTGCTAAAACTTGAAGAACATTTATCCCTTTCCCTAGCAGCCAAAAGCAAAAATCACTTCTTGAAGGGATCACAGAGAAAATCACAGAACCCCCAGAATCTTGGAGTTGGAAAACATCTTAGGGGCCCTAACTGAAGCAGGAATCCCCTTTTCAACATTCCATTGAAGGCCTCCTGTGACTCACCACCTTACAAAGCAGCATATGTCACTGTTGGATAGCTCCAATTCCCTTAATGTACATTGATAAAATGCCTACTGTGTGCAGAGAACTCTTTCTCTGCTGGAAACTACTTGATATAACATTTGAGCAGAGTTTCCATCCCTGCTCTGAGTTTCCAGTCCAAGTGTTTGAAAGTTCTTGGCTACATTTACTGTAATGGACATTGAGATGTATGTCATTGGTTAAGACTGGCTCTCTTGACTAGTACAGATCAGATATTCCTTTATGTTTTTCTCACCTGGATTGGTGTGCTTCTTTGTCTTACTAGAATAACTGTAGCAGGGAATTCCCCCCAGGAGCTAGAGGGAGGTCTTGCTCTGGATTTTTTTTTAATATACACACATGTAGATGTGCATGTATGTAATGTATGTATCTACATATAATACATATACAAATGTGTGTATATTGTATACATTATCAACCTGAAAATTAATAAAACAATATAACAAAATTAAGGTCTTTAATCGGGACAGAGGATGTTATGGGGGAAAAGGTGGGGGTTTGGGATAGGGGTAAGGGTCCTTAGGAATTCCTCTTTAAAGAATTACAGGGCGGGGCAGCTAGGTGGCGCAGTGGATAAAGCACTGGCCCTGGAGTTAAGGAGTACCTGAGTTCAAATCCAGCCTCAGACACTTAACACTTACTAGTTGTGTGACCCTGGGCAAGTCACTTAACCCCAATTGCCTCACTAAAACAAAAAAAAAAAAAAAAAAGATAAAGAGAAGTGATTGAGCCCAGGTCTTAAGAAGCTAAATCAAGAATTACATCCTCTTGCACACAAATCCAATTAGAATAAAATAAGTTTATTTAGGGTGCTAGGGAAAGGAAACCAAGAGAGAAATCCTTGGACTTCTCATGGTTAGAAGGTATGGCACAGAGAGTGGCTCTGAGATGCCAATCTCCTCCAGCAGGAGACAGGCAGATACTTTTATAGAGGACTGAGGGGGGTGATCATCTGACTATGAAAAGTTCCCCTATTGGGGGAGGACCATCCCCCACTGGTGGTGGCTGGAGGAGTTGAGTGAGGGATGGCTTCCTGATCTCTCAAGCCATCTCTCTGCTCCTCCCACCAGGAAGGCAGCAGCCACACCTAATCTTATTTCCCTGGGGGTCGGGAGACTGGAATGAAGGGTGGTGGTCCTGGAGCTAGCTCAGTCCGGATCTAGTGCTACTTATCTCTTTAGGTGTGTCTGTCCTTTGGTTTAGTTTCTCCAGGAGAAGGTTCTTTGATATATCCCAGAAAAACTTCTGGGGCGCTAGGCCCATAACAGAGGAGTTATAACTCAGGGCAGTGCATAGGAGATGCTAAAAAAAACCCCAAAGATGGGAACTAAGGACAGGGTTTATATGGGGTAACAGAACTGAGAGCAAAGAGATTGCCTCTGGGAAGAGTAAGTTTTTCACAGATAGGTTCTTTTGCATAATAATCTAAAGTCCTGGAAGAAAGCTTGGGAACCTCTGGGAGGGGAGAGTTTGGGAGATCTACAAAACAATCAGTCTGGAATTGACAAAGTCTCGTCTGCCCCAGGCAATTCATTGGCTTGGGGATGGAGACCAGGTGCAGATCAGTCAGTTTTTAATAAATTGTGTTTGTCATTGTGTGTGTGTGTGTGTGTGTGTGTGTGTGTAGGTATCTGTATGTGGCATGCATGCATGCATATGTGCATGTCTTGTGTGTGTGTTTTGGGTGGATGGGTGTGTGCATGTGTGTGTGTGCATGTATGTCTGCATATATGGTTGTATGTATGTATGGTTGTTCACTCATGTCTGACTCTTTGTGACTCCATTTGGGGTTTTCTTGGCAAAGACACTGGAGTGGTTTGCCATTTCCTTCTCCAGTAGGTATGTGCACATAGGTATATACTATACATGTATATATGTGCATGTAATGTGTATTTGCACATCTTTCTATCATCTGTCTGTCTATCTCTTATAATACTTAGGCTGCCTAGCTATTGTATCTATACATATATACACACAACATATCGTATATATATATATATATATATATACACAATATAAAAAGTGTATATATGTATACATGTAGTATATACTTGTATATATGTATATGTAGCACCAAATTGTATATAGAACACACATGTAATGTGTGTATATACCACATACACAACGCATACATACATGCCTATATACCCACATGCACACATGCATGCACACGCCTACACACACATGCACACACACACCTACCCACATACATACATCCATACACGTATATATATACATCCACACTCATATACGCACATCAGCCTGAGCTGTTCTGTTGGTATTGGCTTCCAGAGCGTGCATTAAAAGGGCATCATCAGTCTTTGATTGATGGCCTCTCTGTATTATGCAGAACACGGGATTGTAGACTTTTAGCTAGAAGAGACTTTAAAGGCCATCAATGCCTGTTCTTCATTTAGCGCATGAGGAATCTGGGGCTTCAAGTGCTCTTTTCATTTATCCGATCAACCAGCATTTTAAAGCACCTACTCTGTGCCATGCACTGGGATAGTAGCCAAAGATACAAATACATTTCTGGGTACTAGGGAGTAGAGGATTCTGGAAGGCTTCCTGTAGGAGGTGACTTTTGAACTGAACTTTGAAGGAGGCTAGGGAATCTATGAGTTAGAGGAAAGGCAGAAGGTCATTTGTGGATGGGGGGGGGGGTGGATCACCAGGTGTGGAGAACAGGAAGCCGGACCAATTGGGCTAGAACATGGTATGAAGTAGGCTTGGAAAGAGCAACTTAAGTCAGACTCTGAAAGGCTTTGAATGACGTATATTTTATCCTGGTTGGTTGGTGTGTTTGTCCTTCGTTCTCAAAGAGGACCGTGATATCTGGGTGATGTCACGGCTTGCATTGAATTTCATTTAAGTGAGGGAGGGCTGTGCAAAGTCACCAACCTCACTCTCTCCTCCAGAGCCATCTGGGTCTGATGGCAAGATAAACATCAGGAAGACTGGAGATGGCCCCAGATGTTTTTAAGGCAATTGGGGTGAAGTGACTTGCCCAGGGTCACACAGGTAGTCAGTGTCTGAGGTGAGATTTTATCCTAGATGTAAGAGGGAACTGCTCAAACTTCTTGAGCAGGGGAGTGACAGACATGATCAATAGCTTCTCAGACATGATCAATAGCTTCTCTGGAACAGGCCCATCCAGATAGCCGGGGAATGACGTAAAAGAACTGGATTTTTAATTTTTTTCCAGAGAGGAGAGAAGAGCTCTTTCTCTTTTTTCTTTAACTCTCAGACAGCCAGATGTAATGGTGCTGGACCTAGAGTTAGGAATACCTGGGTTCAAATTCAGCCTCAGAACCTTACTGGCTGTGTGACTCTGAATGAGTCACTTAACCTCAGTTTACCTCACCTCTGTTTCCTCAACTATAAAATGGGTATTGTTGTAAGGATCAAATGAGATCTTATTTATAAAGTGCTTAGGACAATACTGACACATAATATGCATTCAATGAATCCTTGTTTCTTTGTCATTGTCCCCGTTCCCCCCCCCCCCCCGCCATTATCTCTGGCTATCTTGCTGTCCACATCTGGCCCATAGGACTTCAAGCCAGAAAGGACTTCATGAATCATGTTGGCTGATTTTCTCATATTACAGATGAGGAAACTGAGTCTCAGGAGTTGATGACTCGATCAAAGTCACACAAGTTTCATGAGTGAGCCAGTGTTAGAATCCAGGGTGTCAGGTTTCTTGATTCACTGAAAGGAAAGAGGAGGCAATTCCCAGCCCCACCAGAGACCTAAGCCAGGAAGAATCAATAATATATGGATAACAAGTACAAGAAAGAATCAAGGAGAGCAGAGCCAAGATGGCAGAGGAAAGGCAATAAGCACTTGGAGCTCCTGACACAATTACTCCAAAAAACTCCAAATAATGCCACAAGACAATTCCTGGAACAGCAGAACCCACGAAAGGATGGGCTAAGACCATTTTTCAGCCAAATATGACTTGGAAGTATGGCAGGAGGAGTCTGCTGTACCTGGTGAGAGTGGATCCCCACCCACGGCTGCACTGACACAGATCCAGCCCCAGGCCCCCCAGAGAAAGAAACTTTTTGGAGCCTCTGAATCTGCTGCAGCTGCAGCTAACTCAGCTCACAGTCTGGTGAGAGGGTTGAGCAGTTGGCCAAGGGGAGATTATAGGGGTCTCTGCTGGCACTGAGGTAGAACTCTGATGTTTTGCCCGGGCTCATATACAGGACACAGTTGTGGGTGGTTGTCCCAGGTTGGGGAGGGGCACAGGCACCAAAGTGAACCAGATTTGTTTCCAGGTTAAAGAGCAAACAGCCTGTGGTTACTTGCCAACCAGAACACAGGCCGGGTGAGCTGAGAATGTGCCTCTCCTTAAATCTTACCACCTTGGACCCTCTGAAGCTTGGGACAGTGCATCCAGGAAGCAGTGCCCCAATTTAAGAAGGAGTCAAAAGTCAAGAAATAGGCTGGCAAAATGAGCAGGCAGAAAAAGGTGCGGACCATAGAAAGTTTCTTTGGTAACAAGGAAGACCGAGGTGCACACTCAGAGGAGGATAGCAACGTCAGGGCTCCTACATCCAAAGCTTCCAAGAATCGAGGAGAAAGTAAGAGGAGGCTTCAACTGTGGCAGAGAACAGAGAGATCGAGGAGTGCCATTGGGTCTCTATAGGCATCTGTAAGCAGAAGATGCAGCTGACACTACTTGTTACACCTCCCTCTTCAAAGCCTGGACATGGAAGTTCCCCAAAATTAATTTGTTCTTTCCCCAACTCTCTGTCCCCATGCCTGCCCAGTAACAAACACTATAATATACTATACTCATTCGCTAAGTAAAACATTTCCTGGGTCCTCATTTTTGTCTCAAACATAAAGAGGCCAGAGGTTGACAACAAATACACAAATATTTAAATTAGGACAGAGAACTTCGTTGAAAACTTGCTTAACTAGAGACTCCAAACTTTTGTAATTGTATTAATAAGGGCAGCTAGATGGCGCAGTGGATAAAGCACCAGCCCTGGATTCAGGAGGACCTGAGTTCAAATCCGGCCTCAGACACTTGACACTTACTAGCTGTGTGACCCTGGACAAGTCACTTAACCCTCATTGCCCCAACAAAAAAAAACAAACAAAAAAAGTAATTGTATTAATAGCATCTTGTTGGCTGTAGGCACCATAAAACAGAGACAGGAGCCACATGGTCTTGAGGGCTAAAAATTGAAAATGGACAAATTGTTTCTAACATGTGTCTGAATACCTCTCCAGAGACAGAAGGGGTAAGAAAGTGAGGTGACCAGAACTAGAGAAAAGATCATATCCTAATCCACTCTATCCTTTCATCCCCTAGGGGGGAGCCAAGGAAGACTTGGGAAAGAATTTAGCTTTGGCCCAATCTAGAAATGCCCTGAATACTGACTGGCCAACTCAACCCTCCCACAGTGACATCTACCAGTGTTAGAAGTATGGACCACTAAAAAGATTCTTTAAAAAACCCAGGGGCAGCTAGGTGGTGCAGTGGAGAAAGCACTGGCCTTGGATTCAGGAGGACCTGAGTTCAAATCTGACCTCAGACACTGGACACTTACTAGCTGTGTGACCCTGGGCAAGTCACTTAACCCTCGTTGCCCTGCCCCCCCCCCAAAAAAGATTCTTAAAAAAAGAAGTATGGACCACTGCAGAGCCCCCTTCCTCATTAGAGCCCTCAAGACTATACCTTTTCAAGTTGGAACAACCTGGTGAAAACTTCCATAAGGCTTAGCATGCCCAAAGGAGTCTGGTACCAAAAAAAAGGTTCCTAAGGACTTCTAAATTAGGGCTCCCAATAGGCAATCTTCTGTGTGGCCTCCAAGTTCTCCATCTGTTGGCTGGGGATGGCAGGGGGCGGGGGTGAGCTCTGCAGTCCCCCTCAGCTCAAGGTCCCACATGTGATCACTGACTGTGACTGCTCTGCCTCTGGGGGTCCCCACAATCCACCCTTGGGCAAGCCGGCCCCACTGTAACCATACTGTCCAGACAACCGCCCCACCAAAGTTATTCTGAGGCCTTTATTGGAATGCCACTGTGGGGGCTGGGGGGCTGGACCCAGGGCAATATTCCAGGCACGAGAATGACTCCAAGGCAAGAAGAACCCACTGAATCAGCCCAGAAATATTTAAGTGTTCCTGGACCATATAAAAGGATCATTAACAACCAGGCAAGAATCTCCCAGCACAACAATTTAAAGAGCAACTTAGATGCGGATCCATCCATCAGATGGAGAAGGACTCGGGCCTCATCAGGAGTAGCAAGGTGGACTGAATTCCACACAGCCCAGCAGCGGTGCTAAGCTAAGCCTTTCCTGGACTAGCTGCAGTGTCCATTATTATATAAGGTCCTTTCTCTCTCAGCTCTTAACTTTCCTGGGTGTCCCTCTTAAGGTTCGACCTTTGTCCTAAGTGAGCTGAAAGGAAAAGAATTTTCACGATCTTAGCTCAAAACTTGCCAGTCAATTTCCCCAGATCTCTTGCCCAACTCTCCCATCTCTCTTCTTCTACTTCTTCTTTTTTTTAATTCTTTTTTTTTTGTGGGGCAATGGGGGTTAAGTGACTTGCCCAGGGTCACACAGCTAGTAAGTGTCAAGTGTCTGAGGCCGGATTTGAACTCAGGTACTCCTGAATCCAGGGCCGGTGCTTTATCCACTGTGCTATCTAGCTGCCCCCTTCTACTTCTTGATATATATATATTTGTTTTGTTTTATTTTTGTGGGGCATTGAGGGTGAAGTGACTTGCCCAAGGTCACACAGCTAGTAAATGTCAAGTGTCTGAGGCCGGATTTGAACTCAGGTCATCCTGAATCCAGGGCTGGTGCTTTATTCACTGCAGTGCTACCTAGCTGCCCCCTATTCTACTTCTTAAACTGAAGCTGGCAGAATGAAGTGACCCACCCACAGGTCATTTAGAGCAAAGCTTCTTAAACCCATATGGGGTTATGTAACTTGAATGTAGGGGTCACAACAAATTTGGAAACAGTAAAAGGTTATGCATACCTATTTTATATCCCTATATACCTTGGGGTCACATAAACATTTCCCAGGCAGAAAGGAGTTGTGAAAAGGGAAAACATTTTAGAAGCCCTGCACTAGATGACTATAATCTTGCCAGAGGGACCCTAGAGGACATCTGGTCAGACTTCAACAGATGAGGGAACTGAGGCCCACTGAGTCAAAATGCTCTAGAGATCCATAGTGGGCAATGGAGACTAGATTTAGCCTAGAGTAAAGTTTTCCCCACCCTCATGTACCAGATGAACGCAAAGACCCAGAAATTCATCAAAACACTAAGAATACTTTGTTTCTTTATTTTGTTGACACTTAGGAGGTGATGTAGAGAGTATCATAAAACCAAATTCAACATATTTGTGCCAAACATGCAAGATGTCCAAAGATCTGCAGAAACCTCCATAAATATCTATTACAACAGAATATCATTTACATTCAATATAAAATTCCCAGGCTTGTCCAAGGAAGGGAGCCCAACCTGCTAATGTTACTGAGCCCCTAGAGGAGGTGAGAATAAGCAAGCCAAGATTGGACAGCTTTGGGGGGACAATCCCAGGTTGGGGAGGACTTGAAACATCCTGCAACTTCCCTTCTCACCCTGTGCACACAACCTCTGGTTTGAGGACAAGCCTTCAAATATCAAACTATCAAATAAATTCCCTGGAAATGCCACCAAAATAAATATGTAGCTGGCATCCCACACCCCAGTGGGGTTCCCTGCTTGTGCCCCCTGCTTCACAAAATAGCCTAAGTGGCTATTTATTAGAATTTTAGAATTTAGAGCCACAAAACACCCTAGAGGCCTTTTTATTTATTAAGGAAAGTGAGGCCCAGTTCACATGAGTTTCCAGCACAGCCATGATTTGAACCCAGATTTTTAAACTCCAAGTAATCCAGGGCTGGCAGGCAACATTGCCCCTAACAGAGTCCCTCACACCTAGAAATACATATTGTATATTCACACAAAAGGGAAGAGCAGAGGCCAGGGATCCTAGTGAATCTGGAGTCAGGACCCAGGGCCAGCTTCATAGGCCCCTGCTGCTCTACCAGTGTGACCGGGGCAGCCAATCACTTCATTGCTTTCTGTCTTGGGCCTCATCCATGTGGCCTCTGAGGGCCCCTGTCACTCATACTATCTATGAAACTAATGAAAACAATGACAAGAAAAATCATAAACAAAAAAGCAACAACAAAACTCCATCTTCTTTATACTCAAGGAGCCAAACTGCACACTCTCATATTGACTTTGGCTTAAGCCAACCGTGATATAGAAAGAGTGAGGAAAGCCTTTGCATCTGACCACTTTTGCCCCTTATTGTTGCTTCTTAAGCAAATCTCACCTGGGAGGGACCAAAGAAGAAAATGGTGGGGAGAAGGGTGCTTGGGTACCCATGGTAATGGGGAGGGGGGGTGGAGAGAGCCATGTAGGGTGGTAGGGAGAGAGATAAACAGAGAGAGAAGATAGTTTGGGCAAATGGAGGATAGCTTCTTCACCTCCCCTCCTTCATCTATTCTATATTCCTCCTGCACCCCTCTCCTCTTTTTTCTTTCCCTTTTTCTCTCCCCTTTTCCTCTTTTATTTTCTTCTCCTCTCCATTCCCCCTTCTTCTGCTTCCCTCTTTTCTTCCTTCTCTCTCTCTCTCACTCCCTCTCTTTTCTTCCTTCCCCTCTCCTCTCCTCTCCCCTCCCTCTCTCTCCTATCCCTTCCTAGCATCTCTCCTCACAGATGGAGCCCACTGTATGTAGTATTTTCACAACACCCTGACACCCTTCTAGCCACACCTTTGTTCAGATCCCACTTGGTGACAATTGTGGATGGCAACTAAATTTTAGACTTTTAAGCAGAATCACCAGCTTTGAAAGCCTTCTAGGGGTTGAAGTCTTTTGTGAGCCACTTAGGGATCCTTTCATAGGCTATTCACCAATTAAAAAAAAAAACCCTTCCAGGAAAAGCACACTCTTAATATATAACAAGAACAACAACAACAACAATAATAATAACAATTAATAATCTCATAATCACTCAGCTTATACACACTTCTAACTAAGCAAAGTCCCCACAACATCCCTGTGAGGTAGGGAAATAGTACCTACAAGCTTGTGTAATCCCCAACTTACTTACAGTGTCTATCTTCCAGCATTAGCCAGTGCTGGGCCTCTGACCCCTTGACCATTTTTTTGTTAGCACTGTGGTTATAGCCTCCATGAAGGCCTTGGGAATAATCATTCATGTCAACAGGATTCTGGTTGCTCATCATCATTTACCAGAAGATGAAAAAATAAGGGGGTGGGGCCTGGAAAGGAAAAAACAAACCAACAGAAGATGTACCCCATTATTATAGCAAAAGGGGATGAGGGGATACAGTACCTACAAAAAAGAGAAAGATTTAAAAAGACCTTGCTCCCAGTACCTGCAGTGGGTTTGGCTGTATACTGCCAAAATCCCCAGTGATTTTTCTTCAGGTATCCCTTTCCTTGTCGTATCCTGGTCCAGTGGATCTAGCCTATGGCTAGTTTTGTTTATCCCAAATCAGTGATTTCATGTGGTCTTGAAATCCTTGGTCCATGGCTACATTCTGCCTGGCAACCCTGTGGTGGTGATCCATTACCCCAAATGACACAGTGATTATTACAGTTGTCTATATTCTATATTAGCCAATGGCTCCATAGACCCTATAGTTTGGATTTAGGAATAACAAACTCTAAACAGACTCAGCAAAAGGAGGCACGTTCCCTAATGACCAGTTGGAAAGCCCTGAGTTACAGTATTTAGATAAAAACAGTAGGTCTCATGACCAACCCCCCTCCCCGCAACTCATGCTCCAGTTGGCCCCAAATGGGGATCAGTTGGCCAACTGCTTAGCACCAGTTTGATGGGGAATAAATTTGGCCCTAGCAAAGACTCCAAGGTGAGTAAGAGAGTCACATTTGCTTGGAAATTTGCTCCTCTTCCCCTTAAGAGTCCGAGAGCACCTCTTGACAATGACAACCAGTACAGTACATACCCTCCCCCTTTCGGAGAGCAGAGACTTGAGCACCTGAAGGGCTTTGGGAAGGGGGAAATTGGACCTCTTGGCCAGTTGGCTGCTCCTAGGCTCCGGAAGGCACCGCGGCTTGGCAACTTGCCCGGAGGAAGGAAGAGGGAGGAAGAGCAGGGGAAGAGGAAGAGGAAAAGAACAAGAGCAAAAGGAGAAGGAAGAAAAGGAGGAGGAAGAGCAAGAGGAGACAAAGGGTTCCTTTTGCCCTGTCATCAACTTAAAATGTGGCAGAACACAATCCTCTCTAAAAACACATTCACATATTATATGCTTTGAAGATGAAGATAAACAGCCACTCCCCCAAACCCACAAAGGGAAAAAAATGTTTTCCCCCAATGACGTTAATTACTATGCAAAAAAAAGACTAAATGAAGAAATGATATGGGAAACAATCAAATTTTGGATTCAGAGCTGGCAAGAAGGCCCCACCTGTCCTCCAAATCCCCAATTTTATGAAGAGAGAAACTGAGGCACAGCAAGTGAAAGAACCACAGCCTATCACTTCCAAAGCTAGTGCCCTCTTCCCCCCCACTCTGCCCACCTCCTATAGGAGGCCAAAACAAGTAAAAAAAAGTTGATCAAAAAACCCCTCTAGAACTGTCCTCAAATATTCCTGAGGGCCCACTGGGATTGTTGGAATTTCTCCAGAGCTTCTCCCTCTGGGCCCCTTTGTGACCTTGCCCCCATTGCCCATAGTGAGCTAAGCGCACAGAATATGCTGGGGCTGGTAAGTCCCTGGCCATGTTCCAGGCTAGATGCTGGTGGTAGTGCAATCTAGCCTGTTGCTGTCCCTAAATTTACACCCAAGCTCCACCCCAACCCCACTGTCATTCTCCCCTCAAAGGTTCTTGAAATTCTGGAAAAACAAGAACCTCAAAACCCTTTTCAGGCTTCTCAATTATAAAAACAAAAACAAAAACCAGGAAATGTCTCCAACCCTATACAGAGGAGGGAAGTCAGGTATACTTTTCTATCCCCTACAACTTGGGGAAAATGACAATCTTGGGCTCCCTACTAATGTTAACTATAAAAACAAAACCAGGAAATGTCTTTAACTCTATGGGCCAGGCCAGTCAGCTATACTTTATCTATGCTCCCCCACCCTCAATTCAAAGAAGCCTCACACACTTCACACCACCCCCCCAAAGATGAGAGAAGGAGGTGAGCCCAGGGGCAGAGAGAGAATGGAATATTGTAGTATCCAGAGCAAAGTTTTAAAATGCAGTCTTGACAGCCCCCTGCCTGGGCAGGCTCCCCCTCTGTCCCCTCCCCCAACACACACATGTCAGAGATCCCTAAAAGCGGAGAGGGAGGGCTTGAGTAATTCAAAGCAGAAGGAAGAAAGGAGCCCCCTGTGGTGTTCCCAGCCTCTGTTAAGAGGGTACCTGCTGGGGATCAGGGCCTGTTCAGATGGTAACAGGATTGTGCAGTCTCCCTGGGGCTGAAGCACAGCTGGGAGAGAGGAGGGGGAGGGGGCAAACTCCTGCCCTTCCCCCAACATCCCTGGGGGGGGGGGGGGCAGGAGGCAGATCTGACCTAACTAATATTGCTTGGTTTATTAAGCTTCTGAGCAGGTTCCTATCTAAATTAAGTCCCTGCATCATTTCCAGATATCAGAAGAGTCACAGGGCTTTGTAAAAGAAGGTGCTCAATAATTGTTAGACTTGTCAGAGCTGACAAAGCATGGCAGGGGAAAGGGGACAAAATAGTGCAAGCCAATGCTCTAGAATCTTCTTGTAACTGACAGACAGGTGAGGCAGGAG
Organism: Dromiciops gliroides; assembly: GCF_019393635.1. NCBI lineage: Eukaryota > Metazoa > Chordata > Mammalia > Microbiotheria > Microbiotheriidae > Dromiciops > Dromiciops gliroides. Next base: position 27,089,997 of record NC_057867.1, on the reverse strand, counting down.
AGGTCTTCTGAATTCATGAAAGCACCATAAATATGATCCCTGAGCCCCACAAGGGATCCCCCTGACCTGAACCACTCCCCCTTCCAATGCCTCTTCTGAGATCTTCCTTGCTGCCATTTCTTGACAACCAAACGTAAAACACTTTTCTTCGGCCCAAGTTGTGGTTGGGGGATCCCAGAAGTAGGCTGGGAATAACACCAGGCAAGCACAGGTCTCCACCAGCCGGCCAGAAAGAGTCAAGAAGGTGAAGCCCACGGGCTGGGTACTTCCTGAGTTGGCGGGGATGGGCAGTGGAGACCAACTGGCCTTGAACTCTCAAGGCCGAGTATGGTGTTTTGTTTGGTTTGGTTTTTTTCCCAGGGCCCACCACTGTTTTGGCAGTCAGAAACTACCGAGGGTTTTTCAAGTGAATGTTCAAATCCATATAAATTCAGATTCTTTGCCAACCTCTAAAAAACTGGAGGCTGGGGGAGGGAAGGGATTGGTTGTGATCAGGGTTGGACTTGCTAGTGAAAATCTCAATCCCTCCTTTTACCATACCCTTCCCTTAACTTCTCAGTTCCTTTGGGGAGCTTAGTAAAAAAAAAAAGAAAGAAAGAAAAGAAATGTCCAAAAGCAAATCTTGTGGCGGCACCCACTTCCCTTTGCCCAGACACAAGAAAGACCATTCAGATAGTTAAATCAGTTGTTTTTGGAAAATGGAGGGAGACTAGCCTGGGGAGCTGAGTTTGCACCCTCCCCAGGCTTGCAGAGCAGATACGGAAAAAGTCATCAATACTGGAGCCAATTGATTGAAGTCCAGTAATAGGTGGCTTGACAGTTTACCAGGACATGTGGCCGCCATTGGCCGAAGAGATCTAGGGAGGAAGCAGAGAAGACTGTTTAGACCCTTGGACTCTCCCACCATCTGTGTCCCAGAATGCCCACCATTTTGTAATGTTAGCCTTATGTTGTTACCTTAAAGGAAGAATCCGGTGCAGGAGACTTTCCCTCTAAGTGGTATAAGGAAGGGGTGAACCCCGCTCTATCTCCGGTGCCCCCTGGCATGGCCCAGATGACAGCTTCCCTGTGCCCTTCTGCACTGGTGTAAGGGCTGCAGCTGGAAAACTTGTGAAGGTCCAGCTCCGTGCATTCGACGGGGGCGTGGGCCCAACACGATTGTGTTTCTGAAGCGCAGGAAGGAAGTGTCGGGGGGTGCCCCGTTGGGTCGGGTTGGGCTTCAGAAGGCGGGCAGGTGTGGATGAGTGCCTGGGCGTCAGTGGGATTGCCGGCCAGCTGCTGCCCGGGGTGGGAAGGCTCAAGGCTGGGGTGTAGGTGACGAAGCCGTTCGCTTCCTTCGGTTCTGGGTGCTGGACCGTCGGCCACAAACTGCACCGAATCCTCAGAGGCTGGAAGGAAGGAAGCCACTGGCTATTGAAATCAAAGGCCTGCTTGCCCAGATGAGGCAAGAGCACCCGATTCCCACTAAGGCATTATAATTATCTCACAACCAAACATCCTGATGGGGTGGCTATTACCAGTATAGAACCTGACTTGTCTCCTCTCAACAGTACAAAAGCAAGGATTTGAACCTTGGTCTTTTGCCATCAACAGTATATTTTTTTCCCTTCTTTTTAACTTTGACAAAGTCTTTTGCTGGGCACGCCCTAGCTGGGAAGCAACTGGCCTAACAACTAGAACTCAAGGAAGGAGTTCTGAGTCCCATCAGCCTCCAAGGGAAGACTGAGGCCTACCCACCTAAGAAGATGCCAGAGCCTGAGCCTGAGCCTGACTTTTTGCTTTGTTAGGGAGCTGCCCTACTGTGTAAGGAACTCCAAGGAATGAACACAGGAGTAAGGGACACTCACCTCCATTTTGCTCGACAACAGGCCCCAGATTTTTCATGCCCAGCTCTCTGCTGGGCCACGGACCTGCGTAATTAGATGGTTGAGATAGTTCTCTCTGCCCCCGAAAGTCTGGAGACCCAATGAAGCCTGCAGGGGAAAGAAAGAAGGCGATGAATGAGAAGGCTATGGCAGGCAAAGGAAGAGGGCCTTACTCTCCTCCTCTACCTCCCCAACTAGAATCTGTATTCCCTAGCTCCCCACCTGCTGATGGTCACGATATCAGCTCTCCAAGCCATGCCTCTGTCTAAGTATATTAAAACAAAAAGGCAATGGGGGAGTTCCCTCTGTGCAGAACAAGGGGCAAAAGATCCCTCAGCTTTGTTACTCCCAAGCTTGGGTCACTTGATGCCAGCCTCTAGGGGCAGGTTGTTAGTTAGACTCTGAGCCCAGTCCTAGACAGTGAGCCACACTGGGCCCAGTCCTGCTTCCTGGGCCCAGTCCTGCCTCCTGGGCCCAGCCTACCTCCTGGGCCCAGTCCTACCCTCTGAAGCCAGTGCTGCTTTCAGCCAGAATTTAAAGGCGCAGGATTGTGCTGATTGGCTAAGCTCTGAGCCAACATTGTGACCTCATCCTCTGCTTTTCAGTGGGTGGGACCTTACCTCATCCATTATGGCCAAAGCATTACCTGGGATAATGAACAATGAATGGGGTCAGCAACTGCATCATCAACATCTGGTTCATGCTTACCTTGGGTTTTGTCCCCATATTGGAGACAAGCCAATGTATTGGAAAGGACTAGTTATTATAAGCTTGAAATCGGGAGACCCGAGTGGGTCCCTAGGCCCTCGAGGCCTCTCATTGGACCTCAGTTTCCTCATCTGTAAAATGAAGTTGGCCAAGATTTTGATCCTGAACCTCTGAGACCCATATATTCTAGGCATTTGATGACAAATTCAAAAATAGCTACTTCTACTTTATGTAGCAGGGCATCTAATATTCCATTGTTTTTCTTTTTATAGACATTTTTTTCCTAATGGTTTGAGCCACTGATCAATACAATGACATATGAGCCCATTATCACTCACTATACCTAGAATGTAAGTTCTTTGAGAGCAGGGACCATAATACTTTGTCTGTAATCAAGAAGACCTGAATTCAGATACAGCTTTAGACACTTACTAACTGTGTGACCCTCAGCAAGTTACTTAAGCTTTGTTTGTCTCAGTTTCCTCATCTATAAAATCCCCAGGGCTGTTTTGAGAATCAAATGAGATAATACTTAGAAAGCTCAGAAGAGCTACTTAATAAATGCTTATTCCTTTCACCCCTCCCTCAGCTCTATCTCCCCGGTGTTTTTAATTGTTTTACACATTGTCTCTCCTATTAGAAATGTAAACTCTTAGAGGACCGGGGCTAAGTTTGGGGGTTTGGTATCCCCAGGGCCTAGCACAGTTTAGATATTTCATAAAATGCCTATTGGTTGGCTTATGTGGTTTCCTCAAAGAGGAATGTAGACTTCTAGAAGGCAGGGATGTACCTCCCAGTGCCCAGTAAAGGGCCTGGTACACAGTGGGTATTTAACAACAGCTAATATTTATATAGCCCTTTCTGTAGGCCTTCTTAAAATTTTTCCACTTGTGACGCCTTTTCGCCAGAGAAATTTTTACATGACCTTGGTTTTGTAATAAGTATTTGTTGGTTGATTGATTGAGCATCTCTGGATTTTGGATAGATTTACATAACCTTTTGCTGGAGTGCAGCTAGGTGGCGCTGTAGTGGATAAAGCACTGAGTTCAAATCCAGCCTCGAACACTTGACACTTACTAGCTATGTGAACCTGGGCAAGTCACTTAACCCTCATTGCCCCGCAAAAAAAAAAGAAAAAGAAAGAAAAGGAAAGAAAAGGAAAGAAAAAGAAAAAAAACAAGCAAGCAAGTAAGCTAGGGCTTACTATGTGCCAGACACTATGCTAAGCATTTTACAAACATTATATTATTTAATATTATTCGATTTAATCCTTACGACAATCCAGGTAAGTAGGTAGTAGTATTATCCCCACTTTGCATATGAGGAAACTAAGGCCAACAGGTGAAGTGAATTGCTCAGGATCACATACCTAGTAAGTGTCTGAGGCTGGATTTGAATTCAATTCTTCTCTAGTCTGGGCCCAGGGCTCAAACCACTGTACCACCTAGCTAAGCCTGCTTGCTATTGGACATTTTTATTTTCAGAAACTGTCTTTCAGGGGTGGCACCTAGTAGCAGTGACTGACTAATAGCAGCGACCAAAGCCATATTTGACCCGAAGATTTTATTCTCTCGGATCATGTCCCTCTTTGGTCTTTTTCGTTCAAGACTGAATATGTCTGAATTTAATGGCCTTGTTCCCTATGGAAGTTCCGCCAACCTTTGGATCATTTAAATTGCTCTTCCCTGATTGTTAGCCTCATTTGATGGTTGAGGCTTTGAGAAGTTAGGGTAGCCTACTCATAGCAATAGAGGGTGTCTAAGCACCACTGTACCAGCTGTACAAGCTCCCTGTCTCACGAAGTTGGGCTAGAATTGAGCAACCAAAAAGTATTTATTAAGCACCTACTAGATGCTAGACATTGTAATAGGAGATGGGAGATACCATAAACAATGGATTTGGAATTCTAGATTGAGAGGGAACCCCCAGAGGCCACATAGTCCAACTCCTTCATTTTACAGATGAGGAAACTGAGGCTCAGGAATGGGAAGGGACTTGCCCAAAGTCACACAGCTAGTAAATGGCAGAGTTAGGATTTCAACTAAGGGCCTCTAAATGCTGAGTCCAAATTCTCTCTATTGCACCACACTACCTCTTTAAACCACTCTCAGAGCTGTAAAGGACCTCAGAGACTATCTAGCCTTACTCATACCAACTGAGAAAACTCTATACCATCTCTGACCATTGGTCAAACAGCCTTTACCTGAACACTTCTAGTGGGGCATCTTCATCATCTTCTAAGTTAGGCCCTCCCACTTTTGAATCAATTAACTATTAGAAAGTTTAAAGGGTACCTGGGTTTGAGTCACAGTTATGCTACTTCTTACCTATGTGACCTTTAACAAGTTACTTCCACCACATAGGACCTTTGGGGCCTCACCTATAAAATGAGGGGATTGGATGTGATGATCAATCCCAAGGTGCCATCCAGCTCCAAAGGACCCTTGTCCTTGGTGACTAAACTCCGGAGCCTTAGACTCTAGGTCCTGCTCCCAACTAAGTCTCGCCTTGGTTTAGTACCTTGCCTCCAAGAATATTCCACTATTAAAATGAAAGTTCTTTGAGGGTCTGAACCATCTCATTTCTCTTTGCATTTTCTCAGCATTGGGTAGAATGGGTTAGAGTTGGTTCTGAGGAAATGTTGAATGAAATGAGCCTTATATCTGAAGCTCACTCTTTGAGGCTTGATTCAACACCCTTGGAACACAGCCTTGCGTTCCATTCTTCTTGGGTTCAGCTGATTGACAATGAGAATATGGGCAAGGGAGAAGTCATTTAATTTCTTTTGGCCCAATTTTTATCATCTATGAACTGGGGACAGTAACATTGCCTGCATGACAAAGGGGCTGTGATTTGGAAAAGCACGTTGCCAAGTGTAAGGTGAGCTGGTAGTAGTGGGTGTCCAGGAGGTGCAGTCAGCAGACCTGGCAAGTATTTAATTCATGTTTTGGTGAATTTATTGTGCTGAACTACATCCCAGATCTGATACTGACTAAGCTACCAATCTTTTTTCTGATGTGCATTTCAACCATCTTTGTTTCACTCTTCATATTCCTTGACCTCAAAACTTTGGGACAATGTCGACCACCTGGGGCTGAGAGGTGCTGTGTTCTCTTGGGTCTGTCTGTCTATCTGTCTGTCTGTCCCTTCATTGAAGATCCAATACTGATTAGGTTACCAGTGTTTGTCTGATGCAAATTTCAACCATCTTTGTTTTACTCTTCATCTTCCTTGACCTCAACAACTTTAGAACAATGGTGACCACCTCGGTCTCAGAGATGCTATGCTCTCTTATGTCTCGATCTTCACCCCCCCCCCCCGCCCCCGCCCCTCTCTCTCTCTCCCATGTCCGAGATCTGATACTGACTAGGTTACCAATGTTTGTCTGATACACATTTCAAACAACTTTGTTTCATTCTCCATCTTCCATGACCTCAACAACTTTGGGACAATGGCAAACACCTCAGCCTCAACAATGCTATGCTCTCTTGGCTCTCTTTCTCTCTCTTTGCATCCTAGATCTGATCCCAACTAGGATACCGATATTTGTCTGATGAAAATTTCAACCATCTTTGTTTTACTCTTCATCTTCCTTGACATCAACATCTTTAGAACAATGGCGACCACCTCGGCCTCAGAGATGCTATGCTGTCTTGGATCTCACTCGTTCTCTCTCTCTCTCTCTCTCTCACTCTCCATCTCAGATCTGACTAGGTTACCAATGTTTGTCTGATGCAAATTTCAACCACTTTTGTTTTACTCATCATCAACCTTTACCTCAACAACTTTGGGACAGTGGGGACCATCTCAGCCTCAACAATGCTATGCTCTCTTGCTCGCTCCCCCCACCTCTGCATCTCAGATCTGATACTGACTAGGTTGCCAATGCTTGTCTGTTGCAAATTTTAACCTTCTTTGTTTCACTCTTCATCTTCCTTGACCTCAGCAACTTTGGAACAATGGTGACCACCTGGGGCTGAGAGGTGCTATGCTCTTTTGGCTCTGTCTGTCTGTCTATCTTTCTGTCTCTGCATCCCAGATCTGAAACTGACTAGGTTACCAATGTTTGTCTGATGCACATTTCAACCATCTTTGTTTCACTCTTCATCTTCCTTGACCTCAGCAACTTTGGGACAATGCGACCACCTCAACCTCAAAGATGCTATGCTTTCTTGGTGTGGTCTGTCTGTATGCCTGTCTGTCTCTCTGCATCCCAGATCTCATACTGACTAGATTACCAATGTTTGTGTGATGCAAATTTCAACCATCTTTGTTTCACTCTTCATCTTCCTTGACCTCAACAACTTTAGGACAATGGCGTCCACCTCAGCCTGAAAGATGCTATGCTCTCTTGGGTCGGTCTTTCTCTCTGTCTGTCTATCTCTCTCTTTCTTTGTGCATCCCAGATCTCATACTGACTAGGTTGTCAATGTTTGTCTGATGCACATTTTTTTTTTTGCCGGGCAATGGGGGTTAAGTGACTTGCCCAGGGTCACATAGTTAGTAAGTGTTAAGTCTCTGAGGCCGGATTTGAACTCAGGTACTCCTGACTCCAGGGCAGGTGCTCTATCCACTGCGCCACCTAGCTGCCCCTGTCTGATGCCACCTCGGCCTCAGAGATGCTATGCTCTCTTGGGTCTCTCTCTCTCTCTCTCTCTCTCTCTCTCTCTCTCTCTCTCTCTCTCTCTCTCTCTCTCTCTCTCACTCTCGCTCTCTCTGTATCCCAGATCTGATACTGATTAGGGTAACAATGTTTGTCTGATGAAAATTTCAACCATCTTTGTTTCTCTCTTCATCTTCCTTGACCTCAACAACTTTGGGACAGTGGAAAGCACCTCGGCCTCAAGAGATGCTATGCTCTCTTGGGTCTCGGTCTTGGTCTCAGTCTCTCTCTCTCTCTCTCTCTCTCTCTCTCTCTCTCTCCCCCCGCCCTATTTTTCTCTAAGGCTGTTAGGTGGTGCCAAGGATTGAGTGCATGATTTGGAGTCAGAAAGAGCCAAGTTCAAGTCCTGCCTCTGAAACTACCTATCTGGCTGAACCTAGGCAAAGTCTCTGTTTGCCTCAGTTTCTAGTTTTATGTAAAGTGGGGATAATATAACATCTACCTCCCAGGGTTGTGAGTATCAAATGAAATATTATTTGTAAAGAGGTTTGCAAATCTCTCTTCTATGCTGGTTCCCCATCCTTTTTTAGACTTCACTCCCCCCACCCAAGTTTCTGTTGATGATTCCTCTCTTCCTCATCCTCTCTCTCTCTCTCTCTCTCTCTCTCTCTCTCTCTCTCTCTCTCTCTCCAGTTTCTTCCCTGGGAATCTTAGTCACTTCCACCACTTCAACTACTACCTCCAAGCAGATGATTCCCAAAACTCTAGCCCCTTCCTAGAGTCTGTTCTGAGCCCCAGACCTGTATCTCTCCAAACATCTCCACTTGGTTTTCTAGCTAACACTTCCACTCAACAAGACCCAACAAAAGTTCATTAGCTTTCCCCCTAAAACTACCTTGTGCAAGGAAATGCTAGTAAAATGTTTAACATCTGGTTCCATGAAAATGCAAGAATCTTCATCATTATTATTTTTTCCATCACTTTCTTATGTCTAAACGGTCAACAAAACAATCATTCAATCCTGATTTGGAGCATTCGCTGATTTCTGAGATGTAAATACTCACCCAGAAAATTTAACAATTGTCTCTGCAAGAGCTGGCTCCACCACACCCTGATCCTTATTCCTTTTGACTGTCCTCTCCCTAGTCTCTACTCTCCCTTTTCTATTTTAAAATTATCTCCACTGAGATGTATTGAAAAACACATCCTTAAACATCTTTAGAATCGTGTCAGGAAGGACACAATGTAGTTAGGTACGGCTGCAGGGTAGGGCCCCAAGCTCCAGGACTTCTATTTAAAGATGGGGTTCAGCACAGTCTTTCTCCCCATTTCCTACCAGCTACACAGCTTTGGAACTTCTCTAGAAATATCCAAGATACCCCCAGCAGGCTACCTTCCCTACCCCTTCTGTTTCCTCTTGTGTCTCCACTTCCCCCATTAGCTTTTAAGATCCTTGAGCGAAGGTTTTGTCTTTGCTTTTATTTATATCCACAGAGCACTTAGCATAGAGCCTGGCACACTGAAGGTGTTACTAAATGTTTATTGACTGACTGACTGATCTGTGACCAGGTTTATCTTAAGTACTGTTCCCTAGAATAGTATATCAGTTCCTAAATTAGTAGTAGAGTCTAATTGTGATGACTCCACTATTATCAATAAGAATAGCTTGCTTTACAAATGTGGGTAAATCTATTCTATGTCACATCCACAAAGGTTAATGGGGTAATCTGCTTGAGGTAAGTCTCACACCAACTCTCTTCTACTTCTTTCCACTGTTTTATGAGGCTATGCTATTTCAACAATTTTTTAAATATGAGTTTATTCTAAATCCTTGATTATAGTGTTTCTTCTCTTGGCAAGATGAGACAACACTTGGCCAAAGTGGTTTCTGGGCTCCTTTGGCCTCCTTGTTATGGCACCGCTTTACATCTGCTACACTTCTGTAGCAAATGGTGATGGCCAATGTCAGTTTCTTTTTCTTTATCTGTTGCTCATGTTTCAGGGTCAACAGCTTACTTGAATACCTCAGTATGGAGCTGCTATAATTGTACACAGTGTCTTCTCATGTTCATCCTTTCTTCTAATTTGGTTTGGGTTTTGACCTTTACTTTAACCAGTGAATGATGTGATTGCACAGACACCTGATACTAAAAATGACTCCCACATGAGTAACCAGCTGTTTTCTGTTTGTCAATTTCATTTTTCATGATGCTGTTTGGGGCTAACTACATCGAAAACCTTTTCATGCTCTTTTGAAAATATTCATGATCGACAGGGCTTAGACCACCGAGGCCACTCTACAAGCCTTTAGTCTCTTTTATGTCTTAATCCTAAATATATTTTCTACCACTCTCCTCAGTGCCCAACTTCACATTAAAGTCACAGTTATTTACCTTGGTTTGTCAAGTTTTTTTTCCAAGAAACTCTCCAAATTATCCAATTTTGGTACATAAGCTATGATTTTCTTCATGTTGGCCTGTTCAAGTCCACTCATCATAAACATTACAAAATGAGATGATCAAGTAGCCCATGAAATGATACTTCTTGTTATTGCCTATAGGCACATTATGTGTCTACCATGAGCAAACTTTTATTCCCCATTTTGAGGAGATTTCATGAGTTCCTTCATTTAGCTAAAAATTACACTTTACCTTTTCCAGTTTGATTTTCAGTAGCAATGCCAACACCAATATGATTCCGTTTCTTTGTTAAAGAATGATCTTTACATAGAGTATCATAGATACTATTGGGAGGGATTGCAGTGGTCAGCTAGTTAACCCCCTCATTTTACAGAGGAGGAAATTGAGGTACAGGGGAAGGGAAATGATTTGCCCAAGGACACACAGTTAGGAAGCAGCAAAGTCAGGATTTGATACTGGGTCCTCTGTTCTTTCCACCATTCCTACCTCTGTGGGTCTGTATTGTCTCCAAGTCCCAGAGAATACCTCAGTTGACTGGACCTCACTCAGGCCACTCAAGAGGTAGCAGGTAGAGTGGTGAACTGAATGGCAGGACATGGAGGCAGGAAGACCTGAGTTCTATTCCTGCCTCAGACATTTTCTAGTTGTGTGCAAACATGGGCAAAGTCACTTAATCTTAGTTTCCTCATCTATAAAATGGAAATAGGGGCACCTAGGCGGCATAGTGGATAAAGCACTGGCCCTGGATTCAGGAGGATCTGAGTTCAAATCTGGCCTCAGACACTTGATACTTACTAGTTGTGTGACCCTGGGCAAGTCACTTAACTCTCATTGCCCCACCCCACCCCCCAAAAACAAACAAACAAACCCCAAACAAATGGAAATAATAATAGCCCTTACCTCTTAGGGTTGTTGTAAGGATGGATGAAATAAGAGAATATAGGGAAAACATTTTGTAAGCCTTAAAACACAATATAAGTCTTACATCAGCATCATCAGCATTATGCCTTACCATGCCGGAATTGGCGCTTGATGAACCGCTTACAGTAGACGATGGCAAAGGCTATGAGAGCCAGGGCGAAAACAATTAGCACACTGCTCGTTAGTACCATGAGCGTGGCTTCCTGAGGGGGTGCTGTGGGTACCTCAAGCTTCACGGAGCTCAGTCTGAAGGCACCTGTGGTACAAGATGGGAAGTAGTGTCAGAATGGGGCAAGGGCACAACTCCATGTCAGAGCCCCCCCCCCTTTGTGGCTCTCCCAAGTCCAGGTGCCAAAGGCCTCTCCTCATTCTAGTCATTGTAGTCAATAATAGGTTGCTACATTGAGATTCCCTCCCCACTGGGGTAGAGGAAGAAGGTAGTGTGGTGCAATGGAAAGAGCACTGGATGTGCGAGGTGACAGGCCATGGGTTCTGGGCCTGGCTCTGCCTCTATTTACTCACTGTTTGATCACAGAGCCTAGTATACATGGACAAGTCATCGTCCTTCTTAAACTACCCACAAAATGAGTTTCTTAGACTTGAAGATCTCCAAAGTTCCTTCTAAGCCTCATGTTATATCATCAGAGGGTTCTAGATCTGGAACTCAAAGTATCCTCACAGGTCCTTTTCGAACAGAGGATGGGTGACACCTTAGTGGCTGTGTGAAAGCAGGGATTCCTTTTGGGTAGAGGTTGGACTAGACAGCTGCTGAGGTCTCTTACTGTTCTGTTATTTTCTGACCTGGTCGAAAGCCCTTCTTTTACTTAACACCTTGAGGAAACCAAGGCCCAAATGACTCAGCAGAGGTCTCCCAGAGTTAGGCTTGGAAGCCACTTCATTGGATTCCAGGGCCAAGCTCGTTCCACTATACTACATTGGTCTAAAGCCCTCTCTTTGTGGCTCTGATGTACTATTGTTTGAGGTGCCTCTGGCTTTTCCCACTTGATGTTTCTACATTCTCCTGTATTTCCATCCCAGAAGCCCTTATTGTGCTTTCTGGGGCACCACCTTCCTGGCCTGCTAACTCTGCCCATCTCCAGGGGAGAATCAGAAAAGATACATACATTGAACCTCCGACACAGGGGTCTGCTTGGTGCATGAGATGCACTCCTGGTCCTGAAGGCCACCGATGCGGGTCTTACAGTAGAACCTATAGGTGAGGAAACAGGAAAAGAAGAACCTCGAGTAGGTAGGAAGCTTCCCAAAGATGTACAGAAGTTCCATCCCCAGGCCTGTCCTTGAAGCCTAGAGTCAGAGAACTTGGCTTCAAATCTGGCCTCTTCCACGTACCAGCCACGTGGCCTTGGGCAAGTCACTTCCCCTCCCTCAGCCTCATTTTCCTCCCCCATAAAGTAAGAAGAATTGGACTAACTGGCCTCTGATGTCAATTCCAATTCTTTTTTTTCCCCTTTTTTTCAGTCATGCAAAACATCTTCACCTTAGTCAGGTTGTGAAAGAAAACAGACAAAATAGCTTTAGAAAGAGGAACTAACACATAAAATTATACTTCAATATGGATTCAGATACCATCAATTCTTTCTCTATTGATGGTTTGCATTTTTTATACATCCTTCTGATAACATCCTGCTCATCATTTTTTTCTCAGGTCAATTCCAATGATTCCATAGGAGACCTTGGTCTCTAGCTAGCTGGCCTCTGAGGTCGCTTCTAGTTCCAGGTGTAAGATTTTCTTATCCTTTCCCATTTTGTAGGATCTGGCCTCACCTTCAAGTACCCATGGTCATATCTTGATGCGGTCAGAGAAGAAAAGCAGCCCCTACTTGAGCAAAAGCTGGACTGATAAGTAAAGAATAATTTCCATTACCTAAGTGCGTACCAATGTCCATTCAGTAGAGGCAACCGATGGCCATTCAGTAGAGGCCAGGCCAGTACCTTCTGATATGGAGTGGTCATGTCAGAAAGAATACTATATGAGAAGCCAGAAGACATGGGTTGGAGACCAGATTCTGCTACTTCCTTGATTTGACCTTGGGAATCACCTCCATAGGCTGAGATTCAATCTCCTTATCCATAAAATGAGGACAATAATACTGTTAAAGCTCCAAGTACTCTCTGCACAGTACTTTGTCCCTCTGAAGTGCCCATAACTTGTTAGACTATGCAGCCCAGTTATCTGCGTCTGTGTCAGACCCCTCACCTTCATCATGGGAACAAAGAGCATGTGTCATCTAAACTCTTTCTTGCTTACTTCCTAACACAGTAGTGACTTAATAAATGGGTTTTTTGAATGAAGGAAGGATGGAATGTGTGTTTTTATTCCTGAATTGAGGAATGTCTGGGATGCAAATTTCACAAAACATAGAATGTGAACAAAAGACTCAATCAGTCCATGAGCCTTTATTTTGACCCTGGAGGGCAGCTCAGCAGTATGCTCTCTCTCCCCTAAGCTGGACTGCTGTGGAGGAGACATGTTCACATGGAAGTATATATAGAGACTAGGGCTTCTTCAACTTTGTCCACTCACAACCCCTTTCCACCAGAGCAATTTTTACGTGACCCCGGGTATAGAGGTATATAAAACAGGTGTGCAGATCATTTACTGCCACATTTCTCACAACCCCCATATTCAGTTACGTGACCCCATATGGGGGCATGACCCACAGTTTAAGAAGCTAGGGTATAGAGCATCGGTTGGACTTGAGCCCAGGTCTTGTTGATTTTATGGCTGGCTCTCTCTCCTCTAAGCCCAGCTCGCTTGGAGGGGCCATGTCCACATAAGGGTATATCTAGAACATTGTTGTTGTTGTTGTTGTTTGTCCTTCATTCTCCAAGAGGACCATGACATTGGGAGGTGATGCCCTGCCCTGCACTGAATTGGATTTAAGTGAAGGAGGGCTGTGCAAAGTCACCAACCTCACACTCTCCTCCAGAGCCATCTGGGTCCAGTGGAAAAAGATGAGACACAGAGAGAGAGAGAGAGAGAGAGAGAGAGAGAGAGAGAGAGAAATCTCTCTCTCTATATATATATATATAGATATGTATAGATATAGATAGATATAGAGCTCTCTATATGTGTGTATATATATGTATATATATATCAGGATGTGGTACAAGATGGTGCCCCTATGTATGTGTATACATGTATATGTATATGTACATGCACACGCGTGTCTAGAATACATATATGTATATATGTATGTGTGTGTGTGTATATATATATATATATATATATATATCAGGATGTGTGTGTGTTTGTGTGTTTATCAGGACTAGAGATGGCCCCAGAAGTTTAAGGCAATTGAGGTTAAGTGACTTGCCCAGGGTCACACAGCTAGGAAGTTTCTGAGGTGAGATTTGAACTTAGGTCCTCTTGACTCCAGGGACAGTGCTCTACCCAGAACAGTGTCAACAGTGGAAGGGACCCCAGGAATCATATAGCACAAGCCCCTAATTTTAAATAAAAGGAAATTGACACTCAGAGAGGCCAAGAGATTTGCCCAAGGCCACACAACCACAAAACACCCAAGCCAGTCTCCGAACCCAAAGTCATGAGTCTGTAAAAGGAACTTCAGAAGCCATTTGCCCAAAGCTGAGAATGGTGCAGGTGAGATGGCTGAGATCTGCAGCAGTCTAGTGATTTGCCAATGGCACCATTAACGGCCCCTGTCCATCATCTCAGGAAGTTGTTAAGTTGTTGGTCAAGCAGGGAAATGGGAGTGACTAATTTCCTTCTTGTTACCAAGAAGCTGTGGTCTCCATGCACAGGAATAAACTCACCTGGGGAGACAGTCTCCGCAGACCCCGTTGGAAGTGGCAGTGCAGTTTACTTTCTGAACCCGGTTGATGACAGCACAAGTTAGGCAGGCCTGACAGTTATGGTGACCCCAGCCACTCTTATATCTTCGGGGAGGACAAGGAATGCAGAATGCATCTCCTCCTTCCCCATAGCCACATTCCTGGCAGGAAATGGACACAGGACATAGATTGCAGGCATCATTTCTCGCTGGGGAGCTGGAAGCTCATCTAACTCAACCCCTTCATAAAGATTTCAAAATGGGCACACATTTGGGAATGAGCAAAGCTTTCCACTCAAAAGTGACTCTTTCCCTTATTGTGTACCATTGAGATGAAATGGACCAACCACGTAACCAGCTTTCTCTGGTACATGAGATGTGGTATGGCAGCTGGGGAGGCAGAAGTGGAGAATGCGGCGGTAGTGGGAGAGGGGCTAGTATGCGGTGGCAGCAGTGGGAGAGGGTATAGTCAAAGGTGGAGAAGATGAGGCTGGGCAAGAGTAGACATGTAGAAGATCTGGAGACTGTAGTGGAGCTTTGACATGATAGTAGAATGTGGCAGACCAAAAAGATGGGGCCATCTTAGGCTTTGTTCAGAAAGGGTCAGCTTCCCACCTTAGGGAGATGGCAGGTCAGTGCCTCTAGATGCTGCCAGGCTCAGAACACATCTGGATTACTGTGGCCAGTAATAAGCATTCCTTCTTAAGAAGGACATTGACAAGTTGGAGCAGATCATGAGGGTGTCCAGTATGAAAATCAAGCCAGAAGCAGGCATGGTTGGAGGAAATGGGCTTGGGTGGGGAGGGAGTTTTAGCTGAGAGATAGATGACTTGATGGGGGATCACTGTCATAGATTTACGACGGAAAGGGACCTCAGGGGCCCTATGGCCCAGCTACCCCATTTTACAGTTGAAGAAATTAAGGCAGAGAGAGGTTCCTAAGTGCGTGAGGTGGCATTTGAACCCAGCTCTCCTCGACACCAAGTCCAGATCTCTACTTTCATACACAGGGTGGCCCAAAGTCACGAAGGGGTCTGATGTTTTTAATAACTCTTTGAAAAAAGGATTTTTTCCTTTCTTTTTCATCACTTAATGAGATTTGATTTTGTGCACGTACTATAAATCATTTCCCTATATATACTGTATATGATGCTATGGCATTATAAATCAAAAACAAACAAAATAAGGGAGTTATTAAATATTCATAGAAATGGGCAGATGACACCAAGAACAATGGAGAGACAGTGCAAAGAACCACGGTTTCACTCAATATAAATTAGAAAAACATTTCTAATAATCCCATCTGTCCCAAAGTAGAAAGGAGTGTTTTGGGAGGCTCCCCATCACTGTGCGTCTTGCAGTCTCCTGAAGCCTTCATCCCTGGAGGTCTTTAGGATCATGTGTCAAGGATCAGATCCTGGCTCTGCCAGTTACCAACTCTGTGACCTTGGGCAAGGCATTCACCTCGCTGAGCCTCAGTTTCCTCCTTTATAAGTTAGGAGTTGGACTTGATAATCTCCTAAAGTTCCTTCCAGCCTTAAATCCTAGGATCCTATTTTCATGGAGGGGATTCCTGCTAGGATAGGTGTGGGACTAGGTACCTTCCAAGATCTCTTGGAATACTCTAGTTTGGCACTGCTGCTCACTAGGCTTTCTGACCTTGGGCAAAAAACTTCTGCTCCAAAATATTCAACTTGGTCTAGAGTCTCTAAGGCTCTTTACAATTCCAAAAGTTGTCTCAAGGGAAGGCTCGTGGCATAGCGGCTAACCAGAGACAATTCTCAGTGCTAGGACAGAGTGGGCCCTCTCCAATATTTGGGTATTTGTCTCCCAGACCCAGAGAGTAACTTTCCTAGGGGCAGGAAAGAAACAATTCAGAAGTTGCCTGTCTAGTCAGCCACTATCCCATAGCCCCACAGACAGACATATTTCAGAAACCTCCTTCCCAAAGAGGCATTGTCCTTAGGACCACGGAGATATGTTCAGCCTTCTGGGTTGGGGTTGCCTAAATGTGGACACTGGTCGGTTCTGTACCCACTTTGACTCCTTTCTCTCACCACCAACTATTTTCAGGGCAGGGAAAAAAATGATCTAGTAGGTCTTACCTTGGAGAGCTCCTGGCCAGGGCCGCACTGTTGGCAAGTGACACAATGTCCCCACTGGTCCCGGTATTGATTCTCTTGGCACTCCATGTTGCTGGTCTAGGAGTGGGGAAGCTGGGAGTGGACACCAAGGGAAGGTCTGAGATAGGAGCAAGGAGAGATGTGGCTTTTCACAGTGCAGAAGGAATACCACTGGCCTTAGGTTTGAGGTCCAGGCTCGGTGCTATTTAACTAGCGGTGGGGCGGCTTCCTTCTCTGTCAAATGCCACCCAGAATTAGGGACTATGCTCTTGGCAACAAGTGAGGTGCAGAAATAGCCTGGTGTACTGCCAAGAGAGCTGGGGGGGGGTAATGTCACGGTAGGGAGTGGGGCCATCTCAGACTCAGCCCTAGATCACAGGGGAGGGGGGCAAATGTCTGAACCCACTCCCATCCCCATTTCCCTCATCTGCACAAGTACCTGCTCCAATCTACTGCCCTTCTCAGGAGTCAGTGAGAGGAGCCCATCGAGGAGACTCAAGGTGATTACAGGGCTCAGGAAACAGAGAACAAGATTCTTTGGTCAACCTGAGCCCACACCAAGGGGAATAAACTAGTTTCTTTTTTAAGGGAGTTTGTATGTGTTTGGGAGTGGGGACACCAGCACACCATGACGGCAAGAACACTGGATTTGACACTGGATGACTTGGTGAAGAATCTCCATACCATCACTACTGTCTCATGTCTGTAAGAAAACCACTTACATTTCCTCAGCCTCAGTCTTCTTCCCTGTAAAATGGCCATGCTTATACTTTTATTCCCTGCCTCCTAAAGATATTTCTAGGAAAACAGGTTTTTTTTAAAACCACAAATTGTTCTAGAAATACTAATGGTTCTTAATTGTGTCCCCCAATACAATGTGGTGAAAAAAAATGCTGGACTTGAAATCAGCTATGTGAGTGACCATGGGCAATTTCTTTCCCTCCTTTGAATCTTGGTTTGCTCATGGGTAAAATGGAACTAATCAGGAGAACACTTTCTATCTCACAAGACTGGCGTGAGAAGAGCCCTTGGCAAACTCCAAATGACCAAGAAAACAGAACAATTTTAACTATACCCAAGTTTGACCCTGCAGTCAGGGGAGGGTATTGGGCACAGAGAATATAACCCTAAATAAAACCCACGTGATAAATCTACCCATAGTGGTATTCCTGGAAAGGAAACACCTTCTCCCCACTGCTCTCACAGGCCCATAGATCCAGAGCTACAAAAGACCCCGAGATTCTCTGGTCCAAATTCCATGAAGAAGATGAAGAAACTGAGGCCTAACAAAATGCAGCAACATTTTAAGAGTCACATAAGTAGTAAGTGGCAAAGATAGTATTTAAATCCAGCTTGAACCACTGAACAGGCTTTCCTCCCTCCCTCCCTTCCTTCCTTCTTTCTCTTCCTCCTTCCCTCTCTTCTTTCCTTCCTTCCATCCTTCCTTCATCCCTCCCTCCCTCCTTTCCTTCTCTCCTTTCTTCATCCTTCCCTCCCTTCCTTTTTTCCTTCCTTCCTTCCTCCCTCCTTTCCTTCCTTCCCTTTCTCTCCTTCCTTCCTTCCCTCCCTTCCTTCTTCCCTTCCTTCCTTTCCTTCTTCCCTCCTTTCTTCTTTCTCTCCTCTCTCCCCTCCCTCCCTCCCTTCCTTCCTTCCTTCCTTCCTTCCTTCCTTCCTTCCTTCCTTCCTTCCTTCCTTCCTTCCTTCCTTCCTTCTCCTCATTTCACCTAAGCTGGAAGTGCATGAATTACTCATTGCTCCAATCTGATTTACTTCTCCTTAGGCAACATGGTGTCATCTCCTGCTCCTGAGGGCTTGCCATATTTATGCCAAACTTAGTACAGACACCTGATTGTCTTCGTCCATTGCAGCTTAGGACTCCTGAGCTAAAGAAATCTACCAGCCTTAGCCTTCCTGAGAGATGGGATTACACATATACTTTACTGTGCTCTGTCTATAGTTCACTTTCAAGAGCCTAGAAACATTCATCTCTTGTATAAAGTTATCAACTTCTCTTAAACTCAACTGGTGGTCCCTACACTTAACCTGAGGCTGAATGGAATCATTACCTCCATCCCCCTGCTGAAATAGAGGAAGGAAAGAGAGAAAAACTGGAAGGGAAGGGGAAGAAGGGGAGAGCAGGAGGAAGAAGAGGAGAGGGAAAGAGACACACACATAGAGGAGGTGTAAGAGGATGAAGAAAAAAGGAGAGGGAGGGGGAAGGAGAAAGAGGGAGAGAAAAAGAGGAGAGAGGGAGAGAAAGAGATTAATTCAGTCTTTTGTAGGCCTCACTCGTGACACAGGATTCAGTGCCAAAGGCTTAGAGCCAAGCTGCTGGTCTGGACAGTACCCCTATACCCTTCTCCTCCCTACAGAAATAGAAAGAGGCTTCCAGAAGCTGCCCACCAACAGTGTCCTTGGGGCGAGCTCTGGGCAGTGGTATTTGAAATCTGCAGGGTGGTGACTCCTAGCCTTTGGGAGGGGAGACACTTGATCTAGTTTGGTTTCTTAGAGGATTGTAGAGTTGGAAGGGCTTCTCAAGGCCATCTAGATCATATGGTATCTGAGCTGGAAAGGGCCTTATGGTTCAACACCCGTGTTTCACATTGTGGGCAACTTAGAAGCAGCAATGGCAGAAGATACTGGAAAGAGCCATGGACTTGCAGTTGAGCTGCCTGGGAGTGGTCTCAGCTCTGCCCCTGACTAGCTTTGGGACCACAAACAAGTCCCCTCCTCCCTCTGGGCCGCTGCTTCCTGAACTATAACATGAGGCGGCTGGAGACTTGACCTTTGAAGTCCCTTCCAACTCTGTTTTTTTTTTAATTTGTTTTTGGGGCAATGAAGGTTAAGTGACTTGCCCAGGGTCACACAGCTAGGAAGTGTCAAGTGTCTGAGGCCGGATTTGAACTCAGTTCCTCCTCAATCCAGGGCCAGTGCTTTATCCACTGCAGCGCCACCTAGGGGCCCCTTTAACTCTGAATCTATGGTCCAATGACTAAAGGATTTGTAAGAACTCTTCCATCTCTAAAGCATACTCTCCTAGGGGGCCCAGAAAGGTTCACTAACTGCCCCCAGGGCACAGAGGAAGAAGGTGGCAAAGCTGGAACTGAAATCCTAATCAGCTTTCTTTCTACAAGCCTTTCCTAAAGTTACCTGTGCCATAGAAAGTGGAGTTTTTTAATGCCACCTTCCCTTTCTCTAGCACTAAGATGCCTGAAGCACTTTCTGATTTATCATTTATGGTGGGGTTTCCTAACATTGGCACTATGAGATATTATCCTCATTTTACATAGTAGGAAACTGAGACTCTAAGGTGTAACATGACTTCTCCACAGTCATGAATCAAAGTCACTGGCAGAGCTAGGGTTTACACTGGGGTCTTATTATTTCCATTGTACTGCATCACGCAAGTTCTGGGGCTTCAGGGGTCTGAGCTCTGGGACCTTGGGCAAGTCAATTGCACTCTCAGTGCCTTGGTCTACTCATTTTGAAAATGAGGGGGAGGCAGTTAGGTGGTGCAGTGGATAGAGCACCGGCCCTGGATTCCGGAGGACCTGAGTTCAAATCCAGCCTCAGACACTTAACACTTACTACTAGCTGTGTGACCCTGGGCAAGTCACTTAACCCTAATTGCCTCACAAAAAAAAAAAGAAAATGAGGGGACGGGGGACGGGGAGGGGGGGCAGCTAGGTGGTGCCACAGCGAATAAAGCACCAGCCCTGGATTCAAGAGGACCTGAGTTCAAACCCGGCCTCAGAAGCTTGACATTTACTAGCTGTGTGGCCCTGGGCAAGTCACTTAACCCTCATTGCCCTGCCAAAAAAAAAAAGGAAAATAAGGGGACTGGATGAGATGGCCTCTGATGTCCCTTCCAGCTCAAGAGCTAGGATCCTTCAAGAACTAGCTATACAATATATAGGCTCCTTGTTGTTGTTGCTATTCAGTCGTGTCCAACTTTTTGTGACCCTGTGGACCATAGCTCATCAGTACTGTCCATGGGATTTTCTTGGCAATGATATGGGAGTGGTTTGCCATTTCTGTCTCAAGGGGATTAAGGCAAATTGAGTTAAGCAACTTGCTCAGTCACACAGCAAGTAAGTGTCTGAGGCTGGATTTGAACTCAGGTCTTCCTGACTCCAGACCCTGTACTCTATCCACTGAGCCATCTACTTGCCTATAGGTTCCTAGAGCTGCCCAACAAGTGGGCCATTATTTCCCCAAATCAATGTCTGATGACTATTCCTTGGGAACAAGAGAAGCCCCTCAGTCAGCCTCACCTAAGACTACATAACAATCTAGACTCAGGCAAAGGAAAAATGCAAAGCAAAATGAAAATCAAAATGACCTGAGGTGCCAGGAAGGCAAGTGTTAGCAACGATCTCAGACCCTGGTGCTATCCCTGCTGGGAATCTCCCTACTTATCTTTCCCCCTTCTCCTTCCCAAGAATGTTCCCCAAGAGTGGCATCTCCCTCCAGACCAAGAGCTCTCTTCTCTTCTATCTCACTCAGAATTTTGACCACATGAGCCATTGTTCAGTTATGCTTTACTTAGAATAATTAATCAGGGGCAGCAGTGGATAAAGCACCGGCCCTGGATTCAGGAGGACCTGAGTTCAAAACCAGCCTCAGACGCTTGACACTTACTAGCTGTGTGACCCTGGGCAAGTCACTTAACCCTCACTGCCCTACCAAAAAAAGTATTTGGTGACTTGAGGGGGGGATCATCTACAAAATAGACTAATTAATCACAGAAAGTTAGAGCTGGGAGAGACCTTGGAAATCATCCAGCTCCACCTCCTCTGTTGTCAGATGGAGACACTGAGGCCAGAGAAGGGAAGCAACTCTGCCACAGTTATATGACTAATTAATGGAAACCACCTGGTGTAGTGGATAGAGTGGTGGCCTTGGAGTCAAGGAGATCTGGGTTGGAATTCTGGCTTTGACGCAATAGCTGTGTGATCCGGGGCAGGCCACTTAACTTCTCTGAGACTCAGTCTAAATAACATCTGTAAGATGGGGATGATAATAATAGCACCTGCCTCATAAGGTTGCTGGGCAGATCAAATGAGATGACATGTAAAGTTGTATAGAAATGTCAGCCAGCATTATTAATGGCAGAGCTTTTGGGAGGAAGGCCAAGTCAGATGTAAAAAATCCTGCTCTAAAGTGAGCAACAGTATATTAGGTGGGGCAGGGGTGTGGAAGCCAACTCTGATCTTCCCTGAGAACTGATTGGTTAGTTTTCTGTGGGAGCATTTACACCTTAGAAATTGGGAAACACTACAAATTAGGGCTTGGCTGATTGTTTCATTGATTGTCAATAAAGATTAAACTTAAAAGTATGTTGTGTATATATTTCTCTCCCTGGAGAGCTGATTGTTAGTTTGCCAGCAATCCCCTGATTAGAACCCTGGTTTCTCTTAAAAGAGTTTTTAAAAGCAGGAAAGAGGGGGGCGGCTAGGTGGTGCAGTGGATAAAGCACCGGCCCTGGATTCAGGAGTACCTGAGTTCAAATCCGGCCTCAGACACTTGACACTTACTAGCTGTGTGACCCTGGGCAAGTCACTTAACCCCTATTGCCCCGCAAAAAAAAAAAATTAAAAAAAAAATAAAAGCAGGAAAGATATAGCAGAAAGAACAGTGGCATAGGAGTCAGGTGATCTGGAATTCAATTTTAGTTCTGTTGCCAAGTAGCTGTGTGACCTTTGGCAAGGAAACTCACCTCTCTGGGCCTCAGTGTCTTTGTGTGGAGTAGGCAGCATGGCCTAGTGGAAAAGGACCCTGGCTCTGTGGCTCACTACCTGCATGACTTTGGGTAAGTCACTTCATCATCCTATGTCTTTTTGCTTCTCAGTAAAATAAAGAGGTAGGGGAAAGGTAGGTGATCTCAGAAGGTGGTACCTTCCAGCTCTGACAGTCTATTAAATCTCTGAATAATTTTGTTGGGAGCATTTCACAGACAAGCCAACTCTTTCAGCCAAAAAAAATTAATGGAGACAATAAAGAAATTCAACAAAGTCACCGAATACAAGATTAGGCCACAAAACATCATTAGTATTCTTATTTACTATCGATAAAGATCAAGGAAACATAAAAATGAAACCCCATTTACAACCACAACAAAACCCATCAAATACTTGGGAAATAACTGACCTAGAAATACACAGGAATTGGTTTTTTTTTTTTTTTAAAAAAAGGGCAACTATAAACCTAGAAAGACTGAAATGAAGTAGGACTTAAATAACGTGAGGGACATTCAACATTCATAGACAGGCTGAATTACTATGGGAAAAAGGATAATGCACCTTGCTCAAATTCTTTAATGTTTAATTCAACACCAATCAAAATACCAAGGATTTTCTTTATAAAATTAGATGATGGAGTCTTCTTTGGGGGGATTGGATTTGTGATTTCACCAGTAAAGGGAACTGTCAGGGACTCTGGCCACTGACAGAGTCAAAATTCAGCCTGGCCCATGATTCCAAATCCAGAGATTCCCCCACATCCCCCTGCCACATGACCTGCATTTCTGTAGATCCAATCCCATCGTATTCAACAAGCATATACTAAGTGTCTACTGTGTGCCAGACACTGGAAATAAAAAGGCAAAACAATGAAATAGTCCCTGCCCACAAAGGGACTATTATAGGAAAAAACAGACATAATTGCAAAATATAAACAAAAAAATAGAAAATATTTGGGAGGGAGGGATGCCCCAAATTGGAAGGTTCAGCAGACCTCAGATGAGGAAAGTCAAGTCCAGAGACAAGTAACTTATTTGAGGTCACACAAATAGGACTAGAACCTAGATTTCTGAACTGGAGGTCCAAGGCTCTCTTTGTAACATCACAAAACCAGTAACTTTCTATGTTAGAATTCTCTTTCCACGCGTCACATCCTCCTATAGACTATAAGCTCCATGAGGACAGTGAGCAGCATAGCTTACTGATACGCTGTCTCTCTCAGCACCCTGGACAGCACTCTGCACAGACCAGGTGCTTAATAACTGTTGACTAAGCCAAGAGTAAGGGTTTGGAACCTAAGGACCTAGATTCAAATTCTGATTTTGTTTATTGCTGTGCAGCTTCTGGCAAGCCGCTATCCTTCTCTGGGCCTCAGTGTCCTCCTTTGTAAAATGAGGCATCTGGAGTAGAGCAGGAGTTTTTAAACCTTTTCCTTGGTATCATGGTCTGGTAAAGTCTCTAGATCCCTTGTGAGAATGATTTTTTTTTTCAGTGCATAAAATAAAATATACAGTATTGTAAAGGAATCTCTCTCTCTCTCTCTCTCTCTCTCTCTCTCTCTCTCTCTCTCTCTCTCTCTCTCTCTCTCTCTCCCCATATATATATATTTAAAGTTCAAGGATCCCAGGTCCAGAATTCTTGGTCCACACAATTTCCAAGGTCCCTCTCTCCTCTAAATCCTATGATATCAAGTCCAAACTTCTTTCCACATGAAATGCCCTACTGGTCCAGCAGTGGCAATGCAGTCATCTGGGCCACCCCCCCCCAACTCAACCCCACCCCTGCCCCCAGCCTCAGTCTGTTCTCAGTTTGCTGCATGCCTAGGGGGTGAAGCACTTTGTCTATCCCAAGCAGAGGGTGGGATGACAGGTCTAAATTAAGCCCCCATGCCTAAAGGAAGATATTTGCTTTTCCTGGACAGTACACTTGGTGGGGATTAAAACAGGCGTGGAAAACAACACCCAAGGTAGCAGCCCTGTACCCAGCCCATCATTGCCCAATTCCTCAACCACTTTCATTCTTTCCCTCCCTCAAGCCCAAGAGTTTTTGCATGTCTTCTTGCAAAATCAAAGGGGAGAGGCAGGACCCAAGGATCCCTCTTGTGGGCTGCATAGGGCCTTTGGCCCTTCCAGATGTGGGTATTCTGATCCCCCATGCAATTCATGAAGTTGGTTTTGACACTTGGACAAGGTGTCCTATTCTCCTTTGCTGGGCCAAGACCGTTTCTCCCATTAACACCATCCCCATCCCCATGGTGACAATTGCCAGCCTGTATCAGGGTGTAATCTTAGCAGCATGGTGGAAAGAGCACTGAATTTCTTGCCAGGAGATATGGATTTTGACAAATGGTTTCCTAGATGTCAGATAGGCCAAGTCACTTGAATTCTCCGGGCCTGTTTCCTCTTTGATAAAAAGAGAGGGCTTGACAAGAACAGTGTTTCCCAAACTAAGCTACCTTATGCATGGGGGGGGGGGGAGAACTAAATTCTTATGAGGAAGTAGAAAGAATAAAGGACTGGGAGGCTAGATAGAGATCCTGATAGGGAAATGAAGTGACATGGCTACCCGTTAACTAGGGAGTGACTAGAGCTGGGCCTCATGCTTCTGACAGCAAGCATCCAAGGCCACTGCATTTTCCAGGACACCACTGGGCACTGTGTGACTGTGGAGAAGTTGCTTCACCTCTCTGAGGCTCAGCTCCCTCTAGAAAGTGGGGTATATGCTTAAGTTTCTCTGTCACCAGGTTGCCAGGAGGAAATTGTTTTGTAAATTGCAGAGCACTAGAGAAATGTGAGTTATCCATCTACTTTAGACTGCTTTGGCCTTTGAAAGCTTGAGAACAAAGGCAGAAAAAAATGAAACATCTTTTTCTTTCTTTTTTTTTTTTGGCTGTTTGTTTTCAGGGTTACAGGTTTCAAGTAGAAAAGTTGGCAAAAGTTTGCACTAGTCTATTGCTAAGCCAGGAGTGGGCAGTTGGAAAATGGTCTCTGATGGACTTTTTACATGGCTTCTAATACCCTCTCAGTGATTTAACTCCTACCTACCCTTTGCTTTCTGGTATTATTGCTCCACTTCACATATTTCTACATTTTAGTCACATTGGGCTGCTGCTTGGTGCACACAACATTCCATATCCTCAATTTGGGTCTTTGTTTAAAAGACACACCCTGAGTCCCCACCCCCCACCCCAATGTCTGGAACACACTCCCTCCTCCTCCTCCTCTTCCTCCTCCCCCTCTTCTCCTTTCTCCTCCCCCCCTCCTCCTCTCGGTCTCTTTGAAAACCACAGCTCCGGAGGTGTGTCCTCAAAAAGACTCAGATTTCCCAAATTGTTACAGCCTTCCAGCCTCTAGAATCCACTTCGTATTTGCTTATTCACAGACTTATTGTATTCCACCCCTAGCCAGAGAAAGTAAACTCCTAGAAAGCAGGAAGCGGGTTTGTTTTGTTTTGTTTTTGCTTTTGTCTTTTTTTTCCTTCAACACCAAGCCTTCCACAGAGTCTGGCACATAGTAGGTGTTTGGAAATTCTTGTTGACTTATGGAGAGGCGCCAGGTTTCCAAGGGGCAAAATGAGGACCTGGGAGGTGGTGGTATGGTTTTCTCTTTTATATGGGAAATGTTAATCTGGATAAATCACAATAAAAATGTGGATTTCCATTTTGCCCGTAGGGAGGTACATAAGAAAGCTAAAGAGAGGAAAGAAGAAAGGAGAGAGAAAAAGAGCAAGGGAGAGCGGGAGCGAGAGAGAGAGAGAGAGCGCAACACTGTAATTTTTCTGTGTCTGGCCCAGCTCTTGAGGAGCGTTTCAGAGTCCCTCTATTTCCCAAAGTGACAGCGGAGTTTTAACTGAGTGCCAGTGGGAAGCCTTAGGTTGAATATTCCAAAATCAGTTCCCTAGCATAGCATTCTTGAGGGACCCTCACCCAATTACCACCCAATTTCTGCCAGCAGCTCCTCACAGCAGCAGGGCAGTCAGCTCCAGTAAGATGCCAAAGTGCCAAGGACCCTTATTAAAAACAGTCAGGGCACCAGGAGGAGCCGGCTCTCTCAGCCCAGCCACAAGCAGATGCTTGTCATATGGTTTAAATTCCTTATACTTACACACATACACACACACACACACACACACACACACACACACACACACACACACGCTAAACCTCAAAAGACAAACACAACATGAGCTTATGAGGAGAGTGGGAGAAAAAGCAAAAACTATAAATATTTGGGTTGAATCTGGCAACTGCTGAGAAGAAATTCTCTCTAAGTGAGAGAAAGTGAAATTTCCTAGCCTGGGACATAGGGACATCATTAATAAAAGCAACTAGATCAAGTATCGGGCAGTGAAAGACACTCATCTTTGAGATGACTGTCAAGGAGGAAATCATTCCTTTAATGACTGTTGAACCCACATCCCCAGAGGGAGCAAAGACAGGCACAAGGAGTCTGGAAGTTCTCTTGCCCCTATTCTGCCTCATTAGAATGAGATAGGGCATAGTATCTCCACATGCTATGGACTCCTTGGTTTGAACTGCTGCCTTCAGAGCTGGCAAAGTGGAAAGAGCACTGGTTCTAGAGTAAGAGGACCTGGGATCAAATCCCATTTCTGTTGCTTCCTATTTGTGACCTTGGACAAGTCCTTTCTCCTCCCTGGGCTTCAGTTTCCTCATGTGTAAAGAGAGAAGCTAGATGGCATTCCAGCATAAGATCTAGGACCCTATGGGTGACCTTGGACAATTCATTTCATTGCCCTGCGCCTAAGTGTCTTCCTCCCTCCCTTCCCCTCACATTTTCTCTAACTTCTCCCCCATGCCTGGATGCTGTCCCTCCTCAGCTCTAACTACTGATCTCCCTGGCTTTCCTGAAGTCCCAATTAAAATCCTACCATCTACATGAAGCCTTCCTCAGACCTTCATTCTAGAGCCTTCCCTCAGTTTATTATTTCCTATTTCTCCTCTATAAAGCTTGTTTGAACACATTTACTTGCCAATTGCCCCCCACCACAATTTGATTGTAAGCCTTAAGAGCAGGGATTGTATTTTGCCTCTTTTTATATCCCCAGGGTTTAATACAGTGCCCTGGCAGGAGACACAGTTGTAAATGACTATAGTAATGTACTGTTTGATAAACCCAAAGACTCCCGCTTCTGGGATAGAAACTCAGTATTTGACAAAAACTGCTGGGAAAACTGGAAGATAGTATGGCACAAACTAGGCATAGACCAACATCTTACACCTTATACAAAAATAAGATCAAAATGGGTTCAAGATTGATACCATAGATAAATTAACAGATGAAGGAATAGTTTACCTCTCAGATCTATGGAGAGGAAAACAATTTATATCCAAATGAGAGATAGAGAATATTATGAAAAGCAAGATGGAAGACTTTGATTACATTAAATTGAAGAGCTTTTGTACAAACAAAAGCAATGCAGCCAAAATTAGAAGGGAGGCAGAAAACTGGGAAACAATTTTTACAGCCAGCATTTCTGATGAAGGCCTCATTTTAAAAATATATAGGGAAGTAAATCAAATTTATAAGAATCCAAGTCATTCCTCAATTGAGAAATGGTCAAAGGATATGAACAGGCAGCTTTCTGATGAAGAAATCAAAGCTATCTATTGCCATATGAAAAAAATGCTCTAAATCACTATTGGTAAGAGAAATGCAACTTAAAACAACTTTGAGGTACCACCTGACACCTATCAGATTGGCTAATATGAAAAAAAGAAAATAATAAATGTTGGAGAAGCTGTGGAAAAATTGGAACACTAATGCATTGTTGGTGGAGCTGTGAAGTGATCCAACCATTCTGGAGAGCAATTTGGAACTACGCCCAAAGGGCTATGGGACTGTTCATAGCCTTTGACCCACTGGTGCCACTGCTAGGTCTGTATCCCAAAGAAACCATAGAAAAGGCAAAAGGACCCACATGTACAAAAATATTTATAGCAGCTCTCTTTGTGGTGGCAAAGAATTGGAAATTGAGGGAATGCCCATCAATAGGGGAATGGCTTAACAAATTGTGGTATATAAATGTAATGGAACGATGAGCAGGAGGAGAAACATGGAAGGACTTACATGAACTGATGCTGACTGAGAGGAGCAGAACCAGGAGAACATTGTACACAGTAACAGCAACATTGTGTGATGAACAATGGGGATAGACTTGGCTGTTCTCAGCAGTGCAACAATCCAAAACAGTTTCAAATAACTCATGATAGAAAATATTCTCGACATCCAGAAAAAAGAACTGTGAATTATGAATGCAGATTAAATCATACTGTTTCTACTTTTGGACTGTTTTTTTTTCCTTCTTGTTTGAGATTTTCTTTTGTGCTCTGATTCTTCTTTCACAAGATGACTAATGTAGAAATGTTTGATATGACTGTACATATACAACCTATATCATACTGCTCTCCATCCTGGGGAGGAGGGAAGGAAGGAGGGGGGTGGGAGAAAAGAAAAATTTGGAACTAAAAATCCAGTGTAAACAAATGTTGAAAACTATATATGTAATATGTAACTGATAAATAATAAAATGAAATTTTTTAAATAGCAGTGCCTAGCCCATAGTAGGCACTCAACAAATGTTTATTGATTGACTATATCACCTCTGAGGTTCCTCTGATCTATGATACTATTATAGTTGATGGGAATAATTAATGAGTTGTTTGTAGTGGTGGTTTTTTGTTTTAGTCAGACCTCAGATTTCACGTGAGCAGGAATGCAGAGCTGCCTGGGGGGGCTGAGGTTAAGTGACTTTCCCAGGGTCACTCAGCCAGAATGTATCATTGATGAGATTTGAAATCAGGATTTCTGGAGTCCCAGGCCATCTTTACATCCATACTCTAACGCAAGAATAATAAGAGGTGGGGCAGCTAGGTGGCACAGTGGATAAAGCACCGGCCCTGGATTCAGGAGTACCTGAGTTCAAATCCGGCCTCAGACACTTAACACTTACTAGCTGTGTGACCCTGGGCAAGTCACTTAACCCCCATTGCCTCAATTAAAAAAAATAATAAGAGGCAGCTATGCCACACTGGATAGATCCCTGGGCCAGGAGTCAGGAATACCTGAGTTCAAATCCTGCCTCAGACAGGTAATAACTGTGAATTTGGACAAATCACTTCACCTCTTTCCTCAATTGTAAAAAGGGGAATAAGAAAACCCACCTTAAAGAGTTGTTGTGAGAATCAAATGAGCCTGTCTTCCCCCCTGCCCCGACTCTCTGTGGATCTATATCTACACACACATATACAACATTTATACTCTATATACATATATAATACTTCTTTGCAAACCTAAAAGGACTACACACATGCTATTATTGTTGTTGTTATCATTATTATAGGACATTTTTAGTGCATTCATTGATGGAGCATTTTTTTCCTAACAACCAGTGGAGGGGTATAAGTTTGATTATGGCCATTTTACAGATAAGGAAACTGAGGTTCCAAGAAGGTGAGCTGCCCAATGTCACTTAGGCCAAGCCAGGACTCCATCCCAGATTACTTGACTCCAAATCTAGTGCTCTTTCCATTAAATTACATGGCCATTCCCTACTACTGAACTCAACCAACAATTCCCACACCTCAGTGGATCTGGGAAGAGCCGCAGAGAGCAGGAGGGTGGTTTTCCCTCTTTGTATAGGCGAAGAGTCTGCAGTTCAGGTACTCGCCCATGGTCAGACAGATAGGATTAGAACCCAGTTTTGCCTCCACAGCCACAGAACTTGCCAATAGAGCACCCTGCCCTCCATCAGATCAAGAATAGCAGCTCAATGAAGAGCTCTGATTATTGGGGGCACAGGGAAGACTTTTGAGTACTGGAAGACATGGCCTTTTGGGTGATTAAGTCATTTTGTGACCTCTAAGCAGAGCCCCCTTCCTCCTCCAGTCCTTTTAGCTCAGAGTTTGCCTGCCTACACAGTGAAGGTCCAGATTCAATCCTAAGATCTCTTTATATCCATCCGTGATTCAATAATTCTATGACTCCTCCAGAGGTTGGGAATTGGGTAGATGTTTTTTGGAGTGCCTTGGCCCTGGGCTTTACATTTTTGTTTCTGTTCATTTTTTTGGGGGGGGGAGGGAATCACCACCATTCTTTTTTAATTTTTTTTTTGTTTTTTTTTTTTTTTGCAGGGCAATGAGGGTTAAGTGACTTGCCCAGGGTCACACAGCTAGTTAAGTGTCAAGTGTCTGAGGTTGGATTTGAACTCAGGTCCTCCTGAATCCAGGGCCGGTGCTCTACCCACTGCGCCACCTAGCTGCCCCTCACCACCATTCTTGTCACCCAAGCTGGCCCTTTCCCCTATAAGCTTGCAGACTTCACTGAACCTGGGCCTTGGAGGTCCCAGAAGTTCTAGGGTGAAATACCACTCCTGGAATAAAGAAAGCCAGTCCAAAGGTTCTCAGCAGAGCTCTGGACTGCAGCTTATCACATATCACAGACCTCACCGGGCCTCTGGAGCACTGTAAGCTCCCCATCATAGGGTTTAGAGCTGGAAAGGACTTTAGAGTAGGCCTCTACTCTGCTAAATACAAGCCTTCATCACCCTCTGGCCTAGAATATTTATCAGAGCAGTCACCCTGCCCTTTCTCCTCTCTGGTTTCCACCTCACCGCCAGTCCATCCCTCACCAAGCAGATCCATTCATCTTCCTTAAGTTCCTCTACTCCGAGCCGGTTCCTATTGGTTCTGGGTAAAAATGCAAACTCCTTCTCCTGGTAATTAAGGCCCCCCCCAAATCTGGCTCCAAACTTCCCTACTAACTTTGTTGTCCATGATCGCTTTTTACATGCTCCAGTCAAGCTGGAATTCTTGAGAACTGACCCTATAGGCAGTTGGCTGGGTAGTATGTAGAGTCTAGTTCTCTATGCATTACCCAGACTGGCTAGATTTGTCTCTGTCTCCCTTCCCCCTCCCCTCCTTCCTTCTCCTCTCTTCCCCTCCTCTCCTCCCTTTTCCTCTTCCCTCCCCTCCTCTTTCCCTTCTTCTCCTCTCTTTCCTTCTCTTCTTCTCTCCTCCCTTCTCCTCTTCCTTCCCCTCCCCTCCTTCCTTTTCCTCTCCTTCCTTCCCTTCTCCCCTCCTCTCTTTTTTTTCCTCTCTCTATCTCTGCCTCTATTTCTTTTCTGGACCACGGATGGCAAACAGTGAGCTGCTATAATAAGAAGAGAAACTAGGGACCTGGGTGTACCTTAAGAAATGGGATAATAGAGGGCAGCTAGGTGGCACCGGCCCTGGATTCAGGAGGACCTGAGTTCAAACCCGGCCTCAGACACTTGACACTTACTAGCTGTGTGACCCTGGGCAAGTCACTTAACCCTCATTGCCCCCACCAAAAAAATTTTAAAGAAAAAAGAATTGGGATAATAACCACTCTGTGTGAGTTTCTAGCCACTGGATGGCTTGGGATTCTAATGACCCTCTTCAAAGACTTCTGTTTTCTTCCCAGAATTTCTCTTTTTTCAAAGAGAAGCCCAACACATTTGTAGCTGTTTATCCCCATCCCTAAAGGAAGAGGACATTAGACAAGACAGGCTTTTCTTCCTAAAGTAGAGAAAGATAAGCCATGGTTTAGGGATTTGGGGAGCTGAGATTGAGTTCTGAAGCATAATTTAGTCCTAGTCATGGATTAAAAGTGCCATTAAGTGATGTGTGAGTGAGAGAAGGCAACCCTACCTAAGAGGCCTTTAGTCTGGTAGTCTTTGGTAGCTTTGGAGTGTGAAGATCTAGGGATAGCATTCCTTGCTCTAACTCTTTTTTTTTTTTTTTTAGCGAGGCAATTGGGGTTAAGTGACTTGCCCAGGGTCACACAGCTAAGCTAGTAAGTGTTAAGTGTCTAAGGCTGGATTTGAACTCAGGTACTCCTGACTCTAGGGCCGGTGCTCTATCCACTGTGCCACCTAGCTGTCCCTCTTGCTCTAACTCTTACTAGCTGTGTCACCTTGAGAAAGTTACTCAACATCTCTGGGCCTCAGTACCCTCTTCTGTAAAATGAAGGGGCTTGGTGAAATGATGGCTAAGCTTCCTGCCACCTCTAAATCCTGTTCCTAAGATTATAGCTCGAGAGAGATGCCACCCCTCCTTGCCAACCAATCCCACTTGAGATGGCTCTGTGGGTAACACCTGTCTAGGGCCAGGCAGCTTTGCTTTCCAAAGCCTGACAGCTGCCTGGCCCAGGTCAGCGTCGGAAGAGGGGGGAGGGGGATGAGAGAGGATCAAAATATCACCCTTGCCCAGCCTTGCACAGAGAGAGAGAGAGAGAGAGAGAGAGAGAGAGAGAGAGAGAGAGAGAGAGAGAGAGAGAGGGAGGGAGAGAGGGAGAGAGAGAGCAAGTGAAACTTAGCCAAGAGAAAGAGAAAACAGCCAGCAAGTGGAGAGCCCCCAGACAGCAACAAGCCCTGACTTGTCTAGAGGCCCACGTGGGCGGCCAGAAAGCTCAGCTTCCCCTCAGGATGCCGGGGATGCTTGGCCCACCCTTGCCTCCCTTCAGCTCCATCC
The DNA here is from genome assembly GCF_019393635.1 of Dromiciops gliroides. Classification (NCBI taxonomy): domain Eukaryota; kingdom Metazoa; phylum Chordata; class Mammalia; order Microbiotheria; family Microbiotheriidae; genus Dromiciops; species Dromiciops gliroides. The sequence goes on along the minus strand of NC_057867.1, from coordinate 27,057,292 downwards.
CAGCTCCCAGGCCCGCCTCCAGCCTCGCCATCTCCCCGCCCCATCCCGCCTCAATCCAGTGCCAACCCTCCCCACCCCCTCAGGCCTCCCAGAGGCTGGGATGCTTAAGGATGAGGGATGCGCCCAGGCATGTTCCCAAGAGCACTCCTTTTGCAGCCTCGGGGTCATGGAGTCACAGAATGTCAGAGCTGGGGGGAACTTTGGAAAACCCAATGGGAGATCTAGAAAGGGACCTTGGGCCCTAGAATATTAGGCAGAGAGAAGGGGCCTTGGGCCCTAGATTGTTATGATACTGGAAATCACAGAGAGAAGGGACCTTGGGCCCTTGATCGTTATGATACCGGACATCACAGAGAAAAGGGATCTTGGGCCTTGGAATGTTAGGACACCAGACATCAAAGAGAGAGGGGACCTTGGGCCCTTGATCGTTAAGATACTGGACATCACAGAGAGAGAGGACCTTGGGCCTTGGAATGTTAGGACGCAGAATGTTAAAAGGCCTAGTGTCACAGCTGGAAGGGACATTCAAACACAGAATGCTTAATTTGGAAGGGGACCTTAGAAAGCTTGAACTTTGGGGATGCTTAGAATGTGGGTCTCAACTAGAAGGCTCTTACAGATCCTTTATTCCAAAGCCATCATTTCCAAAAGAGGAAACTGAGGCCCGGGGAAGGAAAATGACTTGCCTTGGGTCACAAAGGCAGGGGTCGAGTCCTCCTCCCCACCCCCACCCCCACCCGCGAACTCGTTCGGCCACAGCTGCCGAGGCGGCTCAGGGCGAGACAATAGCCTACCCTTTCCTCCCCATTCAGTCGGAGCCTTCCAAATGGGACTGGGGCTGGGGCTGGGAGACGGCACGAAAGCATCCTCCTTTCCAGGTCCCTAACACGTCTAAGGAAGGCAACCAGCCCAGAAGGCCCCCCCTTCACCCCACCCCACCTCCAAAGGCCAAGCGTAATTCCAGCCGTCCACCCACTCCCCTCCCGGGGCAGTCACCACACCTGCCTGTCCCCTCCCTACCAGTCTAGGAGGTGGTGGCAGCGGCGGCTGAGTCAGGCAGGATCTGCAGTCAGGCTGTCGGGCAGACCAGCGGGCAGATGGACAGACAGGCAAGCAGGCAGGCAGGAAGGCAGGCGGGTGGACCCCTACCCCGCCCAGCTCCCAGTTTGCCCCCTCACACACTCAACTGGCAGGGGATAGAGACTTCAGCAGTCAAATATCCGATTGACTCATCCACGTGTAGCCCCAGCCTCCAGCCCCGCCCTGGCCCAGTCCAGGCCCTGCCCCAGAACCATTGGTCCTCTCCCTTTACTTGGGAGGGGCTATCCAAAACAGGTCCCCGCCCCTTCTCTCCAAGTGGGCGTGACCCATGGGCTGGGTAAACACTGTGAGCTTCCAGCTGAAGCTGAATGAGCGATGGAAATGTTTGGGAAGGCATCCAAGGCCTACATAGGTCATGTCATGTCTCAGCTGTGACCTCGATGAAGAGGCACTCTGGGAGTTTATGAAAAAAGAGACAAGGGAAAATCCGTGACAAAGACAGACTGACCAACAAAATCGACTGACTGGTCAAGAATTTCAAGGCCTAGGGACCTTGGAGGAGTATTAGAACTAGGAAACTTTGTGGTATATGGTGGAAAGAGCAATGATTCTATAGAACCAGATCACCTGCTTTGAATTCTGGCTCAGTTACCTATCACCTGTGTGACTTTGGGCAAGACACTCCCCTTGACCTCAGTTTCCCCATCTGGAAAATGGGAAGGTTGGGCTGGATGGGCTGTAAGATTCCTTCTAGCTTTAAATCTCTGAGTTTTACAGTCTGTCAGAGCTAGAAGAGACCTTAGATCAGAGAATGTCAGAGCTGGCAGGGACCTTAGCACCAGGCCGTTAGAGCTCAGCATCTGTACTTATGGTGCCTTAGAATAGGGTCTAGAGTATCCAAGGACTAGGTGGAATGGAAGATCTGGGGTACCTGAGGACCAGACAGGGACCAGTCATGTAGAAGACACGAATGTTTATTGAATTGAACTGAACATTTACCAGATTGTGAATTCTATGTTAACCCCAGAGTGCCTGCTCCCCCCACTTATGGGTGGCTCACATAAACTGCCTGAATCTAGTCCCGAGGACTGACACAAGAGGCTCACTGTCTCTTTGGCATATTGCCCCGACATGAAATGATTCCAGGAAGACTTAACTATAGCTTGAGTCTAGGTTTCCCCAAACATGGATAACAGGGTCCCAGTTCCTAGAAATGTGCCCAAGCTAGCTATCAATGCATTTTGCTAGGAAAGCCTTCATTTTGCTGGGCAGAAGATTCAAAAGACACATGGGGGTTCGTAAACAGATATGAAAACATATAAAGCACTCAAATCACCCCTCGGTTCCCCTCAGAGGAAAACTGAACTCCAGAGTTGTCATTGAGTCAACCCTTAGACAACAGAAGGTTGTCTTAATCCTCCCACAGGGTCTTTCCCAGACTCAAAATACAATCCTATGGTTTGGATTACCCACAGAAGACAAATATATTTAGAGGCTTGATAAATAAATGAAGCCCCCCAAAAATTTAAAATAAATAAAAACAAACAAACAAACAATAAATAAATAAAGCCCTTCCCATTGGACCTGTTCTGGCCAAATAACTTATTGGTTTTGTTCTTTAAAAATATTTTTCAGGAACTGTTGGTGATTTCCTCTTCTTTCTCCAAAGAACATATTGTATCAGGATATCTTTTTCTTCGAGAAGGTCTGATACTCCAGTGGGGTTATCCAAGAAGCAACCTTTAGGAAAAGCAGTGCCAGTAGCATAGAAATCTCTCCGCTATGCACAAAGTTGGGGTTAAAGGGCATTATCTGTGAACTATCCTCTCAGGCTCAGTGGTGGGCACAGCCACAAACATCTGCCTCTGCAGGAAATCCAGATGTGCCTCTCTTGGGCTAGAAAAGTTAATCCTGGGGGCAGCTAGGTGGCGCAGTGGATAGAGCACCAGCCCTGGAGTCAGGAGTACCTGAGTTCAAATCCGGCCTCAGACACTTGACACTTACTAGCTGTGTGACCCTGGGCAAGTCACTTAACCCCAATTGCCTTACTAAAAAAAAAAAAAAGTTAATCCTCTGGATCTTTCCATGGTGCCACACGTGCAGCTCCTAAATACCTCTGACCCAAAACAGCCATTTCCAATTCATGGCAGGGAAGGATCGTTTCTACATGGGCATAGGGCTTCTTTCCCTCTGACCTGTTCTACTATGTGCTAGTCTGGCCTGTCTTCTGAATAAGGGAAAGAAACAAGGCAGTCCAAAAGACAGTGCCTGGAAGCTTGCTTTTATGGACCACAGATTTGGATGGTTTCTCCTACCAAATTCTGCCCTCTTCTTTCCACATCAGCCCATCAGCTTGGAGGCAGCCTCAATCCCTTGAAACCAATGAGGAGTTCCGTGTCCTTTCAGCAAGGCATACCCATACTGTCCATGGGAAGGTGATACCCAATTGATGTCTCTAAACAAAGGCTCTCTCCCTGTGATCTCACATTGATTAGGGACCCCCCACTTATCTATTTTATACCCCCACCCCAACACTTAACACACTGTTTTGCACATAGTAGGTGCTTAATACTATAAATGATTAAGTGATTAAATGAATAAGCCAAATGAGTCAACGAATAAATGAAGTATTCCAACGATTTTAGAAACTAATCCTCCAATGTCGTTTACTTTTTGTTGCCCCCAGCCTTGGGCAATCTACGCAAAGAACTTATCCTCACCAAACCTGAGTGGAACACCATGCCTTCCCCACCTGGGTGGAGTCTGAATGAAAAAGAAGGCTAGCTCAGGGGGCAGCTATGTGGTGCAGTGGATAAAGCACTGGCCCTGGATTCAGGAGGACCTGAGTTCAAATGTGACCTCAGACACTTGCCACTTACTAGCTGTGTGACCCTGGGCAAGTCACTTAACCCTCATTGCCTTGCAAAGAAAAAAAAAAGAAGGCTAGCTCAGCAGAGACTAAGGTCTTGAAATGAGGATAAAAGAAAAAGGAGGAAATCTGAATCTCCCTGAATCATGGGTTATTAATAACATTTTCTCTCATAACAGTGAGTGGGGAACATGGCATATGCTGGCAGAAGGAAAGAAGAAAAAAGGCCCTTGCAACTAATATGTACAATCAAAAGAAATTACCTCATTGACTGTATCCAAAAACAATTGTCTCATTCTGCATCTTGAATTTATCATCTCTCTCAGGAGGTAGGTAGCATTCTTCATAATCAAGTCTCTGGAATCCTGGGTGGTCATTGCATTGATCAGAATGTTTGAGTCTTTCAAAAGTGTTCCTTTTTACAATGATGTTGTTATTGTATAAATTCTAGGCTTATTCCCACCCCCTTTTTTTCCCTCATATCATTGCTATAGCTAACACTTCCTTACATTGCTCACTTTGCCCTGAATCAGTTCATACAAATCTTCCCATTTTTCTTTGAAAGTGTCCATTCACTATTTCTAATGACATCATTAGATATCATTCATTACATGTATATAACATAATTTGTTAAGTCACCCCCCCAATTATGGATACTCCCTAAATTTCTAGCTTTTGTGGCTACCAAAAGAGCTGCTGAAAGTAATTTTGTACATATGGGTCCTGTTCTTCATTTTTTTCATCTATAAACTTAATAACAGTATCACTGGACCAAAGGGTATACATGGTTTAGTGACTTTTTGGTTGCTTTCACAAATGACCGGACCAATTCACAGCTATATCAACAACATATTAATGTGCCTATATTCCTGTAGACTGCTGTTTTCCTTTTTCAAAAATCACCTTTAACAATCTAATGTACATGAGGTAAAACAAGAGAGTTGCTTTAATTTACATTTTTCTAATTATTGATGATTTGGAATATTTTTATATGGCTTTTGATAGTTTGAATTTCTTCCTTTCAATACTGCCTGTTCATACTCTTTGACCATTTGTCTATTGGGTAATGACTTCTGTGCTTATAAATTTGAATTAGAGCCTTATGTATCTTTTTCTTTTGGGTGGGGCAATTGGGGTTAAGTGACTTGCCCAGGGTCACACAGCTAATGAGAGTCAAGTGTCTGAGGCTGGATTTGAACTCGGGTTTTCCTGATTCCAGGACCAGTGCTCTTTCCATTGTGCTACCTAGCTGCCCCTCCTTATATATCTTTGATGTAAGACCTTTCTCAGAGAAATTTACTGCCAACATTTCCCTCCGGGTTACATTTCACTTCTAATTTTACCTACATTTGTATTCAAAATCTTTTTACTTTGACATCATCAAAATTGTCCACTTTTTCTTTTGTGATTCTTGCCATCTCCATCTCTCTCTCTCTCTCTCTCTCTCTCTCTCTCTCTCTCTCTCTCTCTCTCTCTCCCTCTCTGAGAAATAATTTCTTTTTTGATCCTTTGATTTGCCTATGATTCTACATTTTATATGTAAGCCAGTTTATCTTGGTGTACCCTATCTGATTTCTGCCAGGATGCTTTTCTTTTTTTCCCAGAAATTTTTGTCAAATGGTGAGTCTTCCCCCGCCCCCAACCATGGTCTTTGGGTTTATCAAACACTATGCTACCGTGTTTATTACTGTTATACTGATTGGTTTTTATTTTTTTATCAGTACTAAATCATTTTGGTGGTTACTGTATGTAGCATAGTTTAAGACCTTGTTGGGTTGTTGTTCAGAAGTGACTGACCCCGTATAAGGTTTTTTTTTTTTTTTTTTTTTGCAAAGATAATGGAGTGGTTTGTCATTTCCTTCTGCAGTGGATTAAGGCAAACAGAGGTTAAGTGACTTGCCCATTGTCACACAATTAATGAGTGTCCTAGGCCACATTTGAACTCTGGTCCAGGAGCTGGGCTCTAGGTTCAACTAAGCCACCTAATTGCCAATTTAAGACCTAGTATTGCTGAAATTCCTTGTTTCCCATTTTTTCATTATTTCCCTTGAGATTCTTGACCTTTTTGTTCCTCCAGGTAAATTTTATTGTTTTTTTCTATTTCTATAACTAATCCTTTGGTAGTTTGAATTGTATGGTGCTGAATAAGTAAATAACTTAGGTGCTGTTGTCATTTTGTTATAATGATACAAACTGTCCATGAGCAACGAGTAGTTCTCCAATTATTTCAGTCTGTCCTTAAAAGAGGATCTTGCGGGTGTTTTCATACAGCTCCCATGCTTGTCTTGTTAGATAAACTTCCATATTTCTTCCATACTTCTACGTTCTGTATCTATTACAAATAGAATTTATCTTTCTATCTCTTCCTTCTGGGTTTTGTTGTTGACAGGCAGAAATGCTAGGGATTTATGTGAATTTATTTTATATTCTGCAACATTGGTGAACTTATTATTTCAATTAATTTTTGTTGGCTCTTTAGGGTTCTCCAGATAGAACATCATATCATCTGCAAAACATAATAGCTTTGTTTCCTCTTTGTCTAGGCTTATTCCCTCCCCCTTTTTTTTCTCATATCATTGCTATGGCTAACACTTCCTTACATTGTTGTTGTTTGTCCTTCATTCTCGAAGAGGACTGTGACATGGGGGAGGAAGTGATGTCCTGACTTGCAGTGAATTGGATTTAAGTGCGGGAGGGCTGTGCAAGGTCTCCAAACTTACTCTCTCCTCCAGAGCCATCTAGGTCCAGTGGCAAGATATACAACAAGATGACTGGAGATGGCCCCAGATGTTTAAGGTAATTGGGGTTAAATGACTTGCCCATAGTCACAAAGCTAGTAAGTGTCTGAGGTAAGATTTGAACTCAGATTCTCCCAAGTTCAAGGCCAATGCTCTATCCCCTGTGCCATCCAACTGCTCCAGCTAACACTTCCAGAACTATGTCAAATAGTAATGGTGGTAATGGGGATTCTTGCCATACTCCTGATCTTATTGGAAAGGTCTCTGACTTCTCCATTACACTTAATACTTGCTCTTGATTTGAGAGAGATGCTATTTACCATATTAAAGTTCATTTATTCCTATGCTTTCTCGTGTTGTTTAACAGAAATGGGGGTTGGGTGTCATCAAAAGCCTTTTTCACTAACTAGTAATATAATAATATGGTTTTATTGCTTTTGTTATTAATATGACTTATTACACTTATAGTTTTCCTTATATTGAACAAAACTTCACATTCCTGATGTGAATTCAAACTGGTCACACAATGGCATCTTTTCAATATGGTTATTGTAGCCTATTTGCTAATATTTTATTTAAAGTAATTGTACTGGGGGCAGCAAGGTGGTGCAATGGATAAAGCACCAGCCCTGGATTCAGGAGGACCTGAGTTCAAATCTGGCCTCAGACACTTGACACTTACTAGCTGTGTGACCCTGGGCAAGTCACTTAATCTTCATTGCCCAGCAAAAAAAAAAAAATTAAAATAAAATAAAATAAAATAATTGTACCAATTACTTCATTAGCAATATTGGTTTATAGTTTTCTTTTTTGGAAAAAAATTATTTACATAAACATTAAAAATACAACAAAAATTAAAAATAATAATTTTTAAAAGATAACATTTCCATTTTCCAAGCAGAAGACAAAAATAGGATTATCTATGAAACTATGAATTTCCACTCAATATATCCTGGGGGGTTTTAAGCATATAAGGTCTTTAATTTTTTTAATTCTAAGCTTAAGCACTCAAAAAGAACACAGTAGAGCCTAAAAAGGGGGATTCCTTATTAAACCATGAATCCCCATTTAACACTACCTTATTTATTTAATTATAGAAAAACTTCTCTGTGTTACTTTCAAAACTCTCCTCGTCTTCATTTCTTTCTAAACTCTGCGTTTTTTCAAAACATGTTATAGCGGCCCCCTACAGTACCATCACTATTACAAACTTCCCCTTAGGAGATCGAGAATCGGCTTTAGAAAGCAGATTGTTTTATTTTTTAGTGTGAGCATGTACACCTCAGAAATCTGCAAACGCTACACCTATGGGCTGAATGTATTGTTTTGTTGATTGTCTAGACCTAAGAAAGTGATGGAGAAAATGTTAATGCAAATTTAATTGAAAAGTGTGTTGTGTGTACATTTTCCCCTCAGGAATCTTGTTGTTAAACATTCACCTGCATACCCTTCCCTCTCCATTTCCCCACAGAACTAACCCCGCCCCTTCCCACCATTAACCAAGAATAAGTAAAGTGGGGAAATCTTGTAGAAAATAAATATGATCAAGGAAAAAATCCATCCAGTGGTCATGGCCAAATGCACATCTTTTTTTTTTTTTTTTTTTTTTTTTTTTTTTGGTGAGGTAATTGGGGTTAAGTGACTTGCCCAGGGTCACACAGCTAGTGGCAAGTAAGTGTCTAAGGCAGAATTTGAACTCAGGTCCTCCTGACTCCAGGGCTGCTGCTCTATCCACTGCACCATCTAGCTGCCCCCAAACATACATCTTTTTTAGTACTTCATGGGTATCACTTCTTTGTCAGGAGATAGGTAATTTGCTCAATACCATAGCTCCTTTGAAGACATGATTGGTCATTGCATTGATCAGAGTTCTTAAATCTTTTAAAATTTTTTGTCTTTACAATGTTTTCACTGTCTAAACTGATCTCCTTATGCTGCCTCACTTCATTCTGCATCAGTTCATACAATTTAGGGTTCTCCAAAATCATATATTTCATAATTTCTTACAGTGCAGTAATATTCCATTACATTCCTGTACAATTTGTTCAGCTGTTTCCTAATTGTCTAAGATGCCATCAAAGGCATCTCTCCCCTTAGATTTTAATTAGTTTCTCTCCCTCCCCACCCCTTTTAATTCCTGCTTCAGGGTCAGGAAGCTTGTTTTGCTCCCTCCCCATTTGTTTCCTCCTCAATATTATCATCCCCTTTTACCCTTTTTCTTCTTCCCATCCCCACTTTTTTCCCTGCTGAGTTTGATATATTTCTATACTAAAATGTTTGTGCATGTGTGTGTTCAACCTTCCCTTGTGCATTTCAGATTTTTTTTTGTGAGGCAATTGGGGTTAAGTGACTTGCCCAGGGTCACACAGCTAGTAAGTATTAAGTGTCTGATGCCGGATTTGAACTCAGATCTTCCTGAATCCAAGGCCAGTGCTCTATCCACTGCACCACCTAGCTGTTTTTGTTTTGTTTTGTTTTTGTATTGGGGGGGAGGGGTGGGGCAATGAGAGTTAAGTGACTTGCCCAGAGTCACACAGCTAGTAAGTGTCAAATGTCTGAGGCCGTTTTTGAACTCAGGTCCTCCTGAATCCAAGGCCAGTGCTCTATCCACTGCGCCACCTAGCTGCCCCCTCTCATGCATTTCAGATGAGTGAAGTTCTATTACCTTTTTCCTCTTGCTTCTTTTTCTTCTCTTCAGACCCTCAGAACAGAACCAACCCATTCCCAGACCCTCTGTTTTGTTTTTTTTCTTATTTAACCCCTTCATTACCATTTGAAGATGTTAAGGTTTTGATGAGACACTTATTCCTTCTTTCCTTATTAGAATGTTATTGGGAGGGGCAGCTAGGTGGCATGGTGGATAGAGCACCGGCCCTGGAGTCAGGAGTACCTGAGTTTAAATTCGGTCTCAGACACTTAACACTTACCAGCTGTGTGACCCTGGGCAAGTCACTTAACCTCAATTGCCTCACAAAAAAAAAAAAGAATGTTATTGGGCAAAGTGGATAGAATACTGGCCTTGAAATTTGGAGGACCTGAGTTCAAATCTCACCTCAGACACTTATTAGCTATGTGACCATGGGCAAGTCACTTAACACCAATTGCCAGGGCCATCTCCAGTCATCCTGATGTATCTCTTGCCACTGGACCCAGATGGCTCTGGAGGAGAGAGTGAGGCTGGTGACTTTGCACAGCCCTCCCTCCCTTAAATCCAATTGACTGCAAGTCATGACAACAGCTCAATGTCATGGTCCTCTTCAAGAACAAAGGACAAACAAGAACACCACAATGTTAGCACTACATCATCTCACAACTCCTTTCAATTGCTTAAATGTGTTTCTCTTTCTAGGTTCCTCTGGACTATTCTGTTTATATTTCAAAGAATACTCAATTTTGGTGAGCATGGCTTCTTTTGTTGTGCCTTGCTTGATTTTTATGATCTCATTTGATTTTAATGAACTCATTGTCTCTCTGATGCACATCTTTCAAGGAATCTTGTATGATTTTTGGCATATGTATGGTAGAAACTTTGAAGAATTTTATGATTTGATATCATAAAGGGGAAGGGGATCTTGTATTTTATACAATTTCAGCCCTTTGCATAAACATGTGGTCTGCTGGAGAATATCCTGGTAAGCCTGCTGGTTCTCTTCTTGTACCTTCATCAACCATGGTCTCAATATACATAAACTATTCTTATTTTTTTTAAAAAAGAATAGATAGGAAAGAGACACACAAAGGTTGAGTCAGTTCTTTGGTAGTTATAATACAGTCCAAGATTTTTCCCACTTCTCTGGTCTCCTCCCCACTTTTAGATACATTGAAAATTGATCTCCCAACGCCCTCAGAATTGTGTTGCCACCAGCACAGACCTCCTCTATGTATACTTGGTCTATTTCAACTGTTTGTCCCATATTTGCTTCCTTCAATGCTATTTACACTTCCACATGAAGCACATGTGGAACTGTGATATTAAAAGTCCAAATGTGGTGGCTCCACTGTCCTTGATGATGAAAAGAGTTTGTTATAAAAACTGTTACAGATCTTTTCCATTTTCTGTCTATTTGTTGTCATCTTTCAATTTTCATCCTTAAATGCCCCTGGGAAAACTAGTTAGTCGGGTCTCTCGCCAAGTGCTCTTTAAATGTTTTTTTGCCTATGACTTTTTGATATTTTATGAGGTGATATTGCTTATAATCTTCTACCATCCTCCTCCATAAGATGTTACAAAAGAATTTCTATTCTAAACTGCTACTGCCCTTTTTGATCTTTGCTTTAACAAGTCAGTGGTCTGCCTGTACACAGAAAGCTAGTTCAGAAATGACTCAGTAACAAGTAATTTCCTATCTGTTAAAATCTAATCGATTTCATTTTTTGTTATGTTATTTGGTGCTCACCATGTTCACTACCTCCTAGCTGGCTCTCTGGCTCTCTGGCTCTCTGGCTCTCTGGCTCTCTGGCTCTCTGGCTCTCTGGCTCTCTGGCTCTCTGGCTCTCTCTCTCTCTCTCTCTCTCTCTCTCTCTCTCTCTCTCTCTCTCCCTCCCTCCCTCCCTCCCTCGCTTCCTTCCTCCCTCCCTTTAAGTATGCATTTTTGTTCAGAATTTCCTATTTTAGAACCTCATATCTCTTTTTTAAAAAACATTTATTTAAAGAAATAATTTTCACTTTCCAATGAGTGACTCTTCATTCACCACAAAGAATCAGTTATTGGAACAAAGAACCACACAAATGAACACATTTGCTGTCTGACTAGCTTTGCTTCATTCTACACCTATATTTGGCCTCTCTAAAATTTGAAGATTTTCAATCCAACTCTTTTCTCAAAGAAGGTATTCATGAGATATAACCATAAGGTTTCTGTGTAGTCTAAACATTTTTTGGCCTTTGTTTTGAGACAAGGTTCAATAGATAATAAGTGGCAGAGAAAGAATAGGAACTCACAGATCGTAGTATCATAGATTTAATGAAGTAAGGGAACTTAGAAGCCAGTGACTCCAATCTCCCCATTTTACTGAGGAAGAAATTGATGCTGAGACAAGTTAAGAGACTTGACCAGGGTCACACAGCTAAGGGTCTGAGGCAGGTTTTTAATTCAAATTTTCCTACTCCAAACTAAGTGTCCAGAGAATTCCCATAAATATTTTGCAGAGTCACTAGTTATTGTTGTGCCTTTGATCACATTTTAAAAATGATAATCCTCTGTGATATTCTCCCTTCGTTTGGAATCATCTCTTCTTTGAGATATCTCAAAAATGGATTCTGATGTGCCTCTCAAGTTGTTACCTTGAGTATGGCTTTCTTCTTCTTCTTCTTCGCAGGGTAATGAGGGTTAAGTGACTTGCCCAGGGTCACACTGCTAGTAAGTGTCTGAGGTTGGATTTGAACTCATGTCCTTCTGAATCCAGGGCTGGTGCTTTATCCACTGCCCCACCTAGCTGCCCCCATGGCTTTCTTCTTTATGAAAAAGGGAGAAAAGCCCCAGGCAAACTTGGAAGAGACCATGGATAAGAAAGAATCACAAAGAACAGGCAGGTAGGTAGGCAGAGATCAGTATCATTGTAGGGACCATCCTGACTGAGTAGATTATAGAATTGTGGGAGTAGTTGAGGATTTCAGTAAATCTAAGTGTTCTTCCTAACTCCATTTTCTCATGTGCCGGAAATAGCTTCCTTATATACTACATAAGATACTGAGCCATTAGAGTCTAACTGTGTTGGTCTAGTGTTATTGATGATGAGATGAGATCATTACAGACGTTCTGGCAAATCTGTTCCATTCTTCACTGACATGTCATCCTTTCCAGTTCATCTACAAATGTTCTTTGGGGGTAGTTAAAGAATCTCACAGAATTACACTAATAGCAGAAAACAAAATAAATTGACAAAAATTACTAAGAAGTCCCAGGAGGGAGACAAAGAGAGATAAATTCCATTGAAAAATAACTACAAAATGGACAAAACACCTGAGCATTAGCCAACTAAAGCACATTCAGAATTTAAATAGCTATGACTACAAAATCTACTTTACAGAAATAAAAGAAGTTTTAAGTAATTAGAGGGATATTCATGGCTTATAGCTGAGTCATGATGTTACAATAAAAATGATGATCTGAGTATAAATTAACCTAGAGATCTAACGCTATGCCAATACCAAGGTGTAACTTTATAGAACTATACAACATAATAACAAAATTCACTGAGAGGCATAAAATTCAAGTGGGATAAGAAAAAGCTGTGGGAATGATGGGTTTCATACATGACCACATCTGAAAATATATTTGAATGCAATAATCATCAAAAGTATGTAGTATTAGAGGGGCAGCTAGATGGCACAGTGGATAGAGCACCGGCCCTGGAGTCAGGAGTACCTGAGTTCAAATCCGGCCTCAGACACTTAACACTTACTAGCTGTGTGACCCTGGGCAAGTCACTTAACCCCAATTGCCTCACTTAAAAAAAAAAAAAAAACAGGAGCAGCTAGGTGGCACAGTGGCTAAAGCAGGGGCCCTGGATTCAGGAGGACCTGAGTTCAAATCTGCCTCAGACACAGGACACTAGCTGTGTGACCCTGGGCAAGTCACTTAACCCCAATTGCCTCACTAAAAAAAAAAAAAAAAAAAAAAAAAAAAAAAAAAAAGTATGTAGTATTAGAAAAAGAAGGAACAGTTGGTCAGTGAAACTGACTAGATAAACCAATGAACACAGTAGCTCTGTGTTTAATAACCTCAAGAAAACAAACTATGGAGAATGACTCTGGATTCAACAAGAAGGCTTAAGAAAACTGGAATTTGATTGGGAAGAAAATGCATTAAGGCCAGCATAAGGGTGGGATTGATTGATTTACTCAAAAAAGCCACCTCTATCCCCTTTTCAAGTAAGTCATCAGATGCTCAGTACATAAGACTTGATCCTAGGCTATGTGTGAAAAGTCCTTGGAACTCTATGATATTGGACAGGAATCATGTTTGAAGAGGCTAAGGAAACTTGCTTACAGCCCAGGGCTCATCAAGCCAGTTTAGAAATAGAATCATTCAATATGTTGGAACAAATGGGGCCTTCTTGGCCAACCCCTCTGAGGAGAAATTTCTTGGAGGAAGGAAGGAGAGGCCTCAGCTCTAGATTTAGTACTTTAGTACTCTAGATTTTAGTACTTTTTTCACTTCCTTTGACTAGAGGAAGAACTTCTACATTCGAAGGATCCACAAGTTGTTAGACTTCCCATTTACACATTAGTGGTATTCCTGGATTAGCTAGCAACAGTGTCTGTATTAGAAGCCAAGGGCAGCCTAGATATAGATTCATGGCTATACAAAGAGTCTAGTAAAGAAACTATATAATGCCTAAGGGCAACCTCTTGAGCTTTCTGTAAATAGGAGAAAAGGATTTCCAGAAAACAAAATCTGTGAGTTATCCCATTTGCCACATGTACCCTCTAAACTTTAGTCCATTTCCCCCTGGAATCTGTATGTACTTATGGGAGGGTGTGTAATGTAATTTGGGGGGCGGGGTTGTACCAATTGTATCCCCATAGTAAAATATCCCTTTCTAAAAGCCACTTAAAGTTGGCTGACTAAACTGATTCACAACTGATAATCTTAGGTGGAAGCACTGGTTGGGGCTTGAGCCAATGGCATTAGATTCCTCAGGGATACCCCTAGAATCCTGAAGAGAAGATGCAGCCTTAGGATAAGGACAGTGGTATACTGGAAAATGGTTAGTAACCAGCTCTCTGGGCGGGGGGGAAGTATGTATGACATACCTTTAAGTTTTATCTGTATTAATATTTTCTCCATCACTTTGTTTTCTTTTTTTTACATATAACGTATTTTATTTTTTCCATTACATGTAAAGATAGTTCTCAATTTTTGTTTATACAAGCTTTACAATTTCAGATTTTTCTCCCTCCCTCCCCTCCCTCCCCCCCTCCCCTAGACAGCAGGTAATCTGATTTAGGTTATATCTATATATCATATACATATACATATACATATAGATATACACATATATATATATACACATAATAACATTAATCCTATTTCTGCATTAATCCTGTTACAAGAGAAAAAATCAGAGCAGTGATGCAGAACCTCAAAATAGAAAAAAACAAACAACAGCACCCAAAACAAAAGAAATAGTATGGTTCAATCAGCATCTATACTCCACAGTTCTTTTTTTTTTTCTTGAATTTGGAGATCCTCTTCTATCATGAGTTCCCTGGAACTCTTCTGTACCATTGCATTGGTGAGAAGAATATAGTCCATCACAGTAGGTCAACACTCAATGTTGATGATACTGTGTACAATGTTCTTCTGGTTCTGCTCATCTCACTCATCATCAGCTCATGTAAGACCCTCCAGGTTTCTCTGAACTCCTCCTGCTCATCGTTTCTTACAGCACAATAGTATTCCATTGTATTCATATACCACAACTTGTCCAGCCATTCCCCAATTGATTCTCCATCACTTTCTTAAGTCTAGACAATTAACAAAATAATAAATTGTCTTGATTTGTAGCATTTGCTGATTTCTGAGTTATACCTACTCATACAGAAAACTGAACACTCTGTGATCTCATTGGGAAAAGTCACATTATTGGGGGGGTGGGGGAGAAGGAGAGAGACAGAGACAGAGACAGAGAGAGACAGAGCGACAGAGAGACAGAGACAGAGAGAGAGAGAGAGAAAGAAGAGAAGAGATATCTTCCACAATTATGATTAAGGGGAAAATTAGTAATCATACAGGGGAGAAAGAGCACAAAGGATAAATATACACTTTTGATTATGTAAAATTGAAAAGCCCTTGTGCAACAAAATCAATATAGCTAGAATAAGAAGAGAAGCTTTCAAGTGGGAAAAAAAGTTTTGTGCCAAGTACATCCGATAAAAGTCTGATACTTAAATAATCAAATTAATCTGTAATCTGATTGATCTAGAAGTTCCCACCAATGATCTAGCCTTGCCAGACAACTAGAAGCCACAGTGCATGGAGCACTGAGACCAAAGTTAAGAAGACCTTCACCCCTGGGTGTCCATACCTCATGCTGAAAGCCTTCCTCAATTTTTTCTGATATTGTTAGGGTGCCAGTGGAGCACATTGGCTCTCTGCCTATCATTCTTCACTCTTGCCACAGGTCCAGCCATCTTGTCTTTGATGGCATCATTTACTCCTGTTATTCTTCAGAATTCCTTGTTGGTTATATGTTGCAGCCTGCTCACCCCTGTCATCATCCTCTGTGTGATACTCGTCTTTAGTTCTTCAGAAGCAGTCTCATTCTCCCTATGATAAAGCAACACTAGTGGAATGTTAGAATTTAAAAGATTGGTCTTTGTTTTTTTGGGAACCTTGAGGTCAATAAAGGAGCTTTGCAATTTCCTTCAAGCAATCCAGCCCCCTCTGTAGCTCCTGTTCAACTCTGGGCCCAGCTCATTGTCCATTTGTATTACCTGAGATATAGACTGGGGCAGAGGGGCGGTTCTCTGGGTTATCTATCTAATCATATGTTATAAGTTTGGCAAAATCATGGGGAATTCCTCTTCAACTTGAATGCATTGCATCTCCTCCATTACAGTGGTGAACACCTTTGGCTAGTATATATTGACCCATTTTATGCCTAGCCTGATGTTTATAATCAGAGACCCATTAAACAGGATCATTTCTGTTGTATTTTTCAAAAAATCTTAAATGATTTCGATGTATAGGTGAGAGACACCTTGTAAAAGAGACTAACGTTTTGTTCTACCAAATCAAATGATTTGTTTTTATAATCAACAAATAATAAGCACAATGGGACCTTATATTCTCTACATATTTCAGTTACATATGAGATGGTAAAGATGTGGTCCATTGTTAAATATCACTTACATAACTAAGTCTGTTCTTAATTGATATCCCTAATTCATGTATAGATGATTCTCATAAAGATTGTGTATAATTGGGAAGAAAGGACATAGGATGGCAATGATTTTTTGCCCACCCTCCCCCCCCCCCCCGCTAATATTTTTGTTTTGTTTTGTTTTGTTGGTGGGGCAATGAAGGTTAAGTGACTTGCCCAGGGTCACACAGCTAGTAAGTGTCAAGTGTCTGAGGCCAGATTTTTGAACTCAGGTCCTCCTGAATCCAAGGCTGGTGCTTTACCCACTGTGCCACCTAGCTGCCCCCACCCCCTCTAATATTAATAAAATCAAAGATTTTTCCCATGTTTTTGCTATTTTGCCCTCCTGCAGGTATTTGGTTTACCTGGTATGTAGGTAGTATAGTAGACAGAACACAGGATAAATGCATTCAAATCCTGTCTCAGACACTGACTAGCTTTGTGCCCTTGGCTAAGTTACTTAACTGCCCTCCACCCAAGTCTCTTCATCTGTAAGAGTATTGTTATAACTCAATGCTCACACAATTGTTTCATCTTCAGTCTCTTCCTAGACTTAGCCCAATCTATGTGATTTTTCTTGTCCTTTTTTTCCTCTTGATTGCCATTTTGACCCCCCTCTACATCACTTCTGGGTCTGCGATGCTAACATGGATCAAAAGGTGGCGGTTCCATTGTCTTCAATGGAGAAAACAGCTTGTTGTAATAATTTTATTAATATTTTCCATTTTTATTTTGTTTATTGTTTTCTTTTTACTGCCATCCTCAAATGTCTTTGGGATGACTTTGTTTGGTTAGATATCCTGCCAAGGTATCTTTAAACTGGCTTTATCCTCCCACCCCATTGATTTTTTCTGCTTTTTGAGATGACACTGCTCATAACTGTTTATCATAGTTCTTGGTACTATTTTATACAAGATGTCCTATTCTAACTCACTGTTGCCTTTGGCAGCCATCTTTATCCATTTGGCAAGTAAGTCAGATGTTTGTTGGCAAATACACAGTCTGGTATTTTTTTTCTTTTTATGGTCATTGCTTTGCATTAATTAAACTCCTCAAGATTATCGTAATTGGCATTGGTGTCATTTCTAAAATTGTCCATTCCTCCACGTTTGATTTGTAATTATTTGTTTAACTAGCTCAGGAATGAGTTGTTCAATTTTCTGCCATATCTTTTCCCTTGTTATTTTTTTTTTCCTTTTTACTCATTTTGACTTTAGCTCTGACAAATCAATGGTCTGACTATACACAGATAAGAGATACAGGGCTACCTTCTCCCAATCGCAAAGTTGACAGAGGATATAAAATTTCAAAAGAAGAAATACAAATCACCACCAACTACATCCCTAATAAGAAAAGACTTGAAGGCTAAAACAACTTTGAGGCTTCACCTCAGCCCCATTAAATTGTCCAAGATGATAAAAGACATAAACAGTCAATGTTGAAGGGGCTGTGGAAAATCAAATATTCTGCAACATAATTTCAAATTATGTGAGGAAAAGCTGTAAGAACCTGTAAGAACTGTAAGAATCCCTTTTTCCCAGAGATTCAACCAATGGTCATACAGCCCAAGGAGGTGGCAGGAAGAAAGAAATGTCCCTGATACAACGAAATACTCACAGAAGCTGATACTTATTTTTCGTGGCAGGGCAAAGATTTTTGGTTTTTTTATTGATGTGCCCATCAATTGGAAAGTGGCGGAACAAATTTTCCTCAATGAATGTAACGGAATATTATTTTATTGTGAGAACTATAGCAAGTTTTGTATAAACTGATATGGAGAGAAGAATGTAGAACCAGGTGAATAATAGAATAATAAAATGAATCCAAGAATGGAAATGAAAACCATACCCGGAACAGTCAAATTCAGATTAAATGCCCGAGCCAGTCTAGGTTACAGAGGACCAGTGATAAAAAACCACTTCTCTCCTCTCCCTAGAAAGGTAATGGGCTGGGTGGGGGCAGCTAGATGGCGCAGTGGATAGAGTACCGGCCCTGGAGTCAGGAGGACCTGAGTTCAAATCCGGCCTCAGACACTTAACACTTACTAGCTGTGTGACCCTGGGCAAGTCACTTAACTCCAATTGCCTCACTAAAAAAAAAAAAAAAAGAGAGAAAAAAAAAAAGAAAGGTAATGGGCTCTAGGAGAAAGAATGCCACATACTTTGTCCCTGAATGTTATTTAGGACTATAATGTTATTTGGGGTTATATTTTGGGAATGTAGTGAGGGTACCGCCCCCACCACCCCCAGGAGTTCAAACCACTTGCCCAACTTGAGGGAAGAAAAATGCAAGCAGCTGTACAAGGAAAAGCCCTGGCATGACTGAGTCTGCAAAACAACAGGGTTAAGGGAGTTAACTATTTCAGGGATAGACAAACTCAGAGAACCCTCAAATTAGTGCTTAACAACTTGATAAGCAACTAGGGAATAAAAGAAAATTCTGAGATAAGAGCCACTTTTCCTCCCTGCTCCTCCTCCTCTCCCTTCTCTTCTTCCTCTTCCTTTCCCCCTTCCTACATTTCATATCATCTAGGGAGGTGGGAAAGAAAAAGACAAAATTGACAAGAATTGCCATGGCTTTAAGGGGCTTGGCACAAGAACAATCTAAAAGGTTTGGTTTTTTTTTTTTCTTTTTAAAAAATGGTTACCATGAAACTTTATTTAAGTCTATGCCAGTCAGTGAGAAGGGAAAATAACCCTCCATCAAGTTGGAGCCAGGGAAGAAGAAAAAGTAAGTTTTTCAGAATAATGGGGAGGGGGGCATGAAGGATGGCCACTGAGGGTCAAGTCCTCCGAGCTCAGTCAATATGCTCTTTTTACTGCCAATCTACATGCCTAATGAGGGGTTTTTTCCCTCCTTGCTTCAGAACATACGCAGATCTCCTCGAACTTTTTTCCTGTTGGCTTGTTGCCTGGTGATCAAAAGCTTTCTAATTGGTTGTTAAGTCCTAACTGAATGTTCATAAAAAGGCTTGAACAGATGAACTCTCTTGCTCTTCCCTGGTGGCAATCTAGGGAAGAACTTCTGGAAGTCTCTGGGTGGGGAGGAGAGATAGCAATCGCAGAAGCAACAGCAGCCTTTCACCTACTGCAGATGGTCTCATCTCCCTCACCATGTGGACGTGAACACATGGCCTCATCATTTCTTCTGTCTCTGTTGTGTTTAATTTTTTCTCTTTATTTATTTATCTATCTATCTATTTATTTATTTACTCATTCATTTATTTATTTTTATTATTTTTTTTTCTTTTGGTGAGGCAATTAGGGTTAAGTGACTTGTCCAGGGTCACACAGCTAGTAAGTGCCAAGTGTCTGAGGCTGGACTTGAACTCAGGTCCTCCTGACTCCAGGGCTGGTACTCTATCCACTGCAGTGCCACCTAGCTGCCCCTACACGAACTACTCTTGACTCTAATTCCACTAAACTATAGAAGAGGATCTCCAAATCCAAGAAAAAAAAAAAAAGAACTGTGGAGTATAGATGCTGATTGAACCATACTATTTCTTTTGTTTTGGGTGCTGTTGTTTTTTTTTCTATTTTGAGGTTTTGCATTACTGCTCTGATTTTTTCTCTTATAACAGGATTAATGCAGAAATAGGATTAATGTTATTATGTGTATATATATATATATGTGTGTGTGTGTATAGATATATCTATATATCTATATGTCTATGTATATAGATATATAGATATATAGATATAACCTATATCAGATTACCTGCTGTCTAGGGGAGGGGGGAGGGAGGGGAGGGAGGGAGAAAAATCTGAAATTGTAAAGCTTGTATAAACAAAAGTTGAGAACTATCTTTACATGTAACGGAAAAAATAAAATACCTTATATGTTAAAAAAAAAAAGTGATAGTATTAGAAAAGCACCCCCACCATTCAAGATTACCCCTAAAATATTTACTAGCTGTGTGACCCTGGGCAAGTCACTTAACCCTCATTGCCCTGAAAAAAAAATTACCCCTAAAATCCTGAAGAGATCTATAACTACCAAACTCTTGTGGCCCTACCTGCTATTCTGAGTGGGATTGGTAGAGTAGCCTCAGAGTTTGTGTTATATCAGTAAACAAAAATCAACAACTGATTAGGATTGAAGTCATATTTCATCAGACTAATTTTTCTAACTGACTTAGGAGAGAGAAGAGAAGATTTCTTGCTTCCAAAATTTGTTGCACTGAAGGGAGAATGCTTAGAAAAAGAAACTCCTGGTGCTTCAGAATTTTAGAATCAGGCAAGAACTTTTACTGATTTTTTTCTGAAATTTTTAATGGGTAATTTTTAATTTTTAAGTTTTTTTAAGTAATTTTTAAATTTTTAAGTGGTACACTGAATATAATATTGGATTTTTTCCAATGTATTGTTTAGTTTTCTTGAACTGTTTTCCCTACCTCCCTCCTCTACCTTATTTTTTCATTCTTGTTATAAGAAATGACTTTCTGGGAAGGGGACATTGGGAAATGTCAGTCACAGAAAACCGAAAGATATAAAATCAATAAAAATTATTTTCAAAAAGTATAATGTGGGGCAGCTAGGTGGCTCAGTGGATAGAGCACTGGCCCTGGATTCAGGAGTACCTGAGTTCAAATCCGGCCTCAGACACTTGACACTTACTAGCTGTGTGACCCTGGGCAAGTCACTTAACCCCAATTGCCCAGCAAAAACCAAAAACCAAAAACCAAAACAAAACAAAAAGTATAATGTGAGAGAGTGTGGTAGAGTGAAATGAGTGTTAGATTTGGAACCAGAGAGTTTGAGTTCCAATCTTGTCACTGCCACTTACTAGCTGTGTGACCTTTGGTAAGTTTTTTTTCCTTTTTGGTCATGTGAACCAGTCTGCTAGGCATGGGGTAGTAAGTACCTCAGTTGTTTTAATTTGCATTTCTCTAATCAATAGTGATTTAGAGGGGCAGCTAGGTGGCACAGTGGATAAAGCACCGGCCCTGGATTCAGGAGTACCTGAGTTCAAAATCCGGCTTCAAACACTTGACACTTACTAGCTGTGTGACCCTGGGCAAGTCACTTAACCCTCATTGCCCTAAAAAAAATTGGGATTTAGAGCATTTTTTTGTGTGACTACAGATGGCTTTGATTTCTTCTTCTGAAAACTGCCTGTTCATATCGTTTGACCATATGCTTGTGGAATAGCTAGTAAGCAGTCCTGAGATACAATTTAGAATCCATATACTATTTGTGTAAAGAAAAATTTAAATGAAAGGGACAGGGGTAGCTAGGTGGCACAGTGGATAAAGCACCAGCCCTGGATTCAGGAGGACCCAAGTTCAAATCCAGCCCCAGACACTTGACACTAGCTGTGTCATCCTGGGCAAGTCACTTACCCCTCATTGCCCTGCAAAAACAAAAACAAAAAGCTTGCCTTAAATGAAAGGGACAGTCCTGGTATTCAAAAGTAGAATTCTTGTAGTAACTAGGACAATTTAGGGTCTTGGTTCTAAAGCTTTTTTTTTCCCAGTCTGAGATCATGAAAAGTGTTAAATAGAAGAGTCAAAACTGAGACAAATCAAACCACAGGAATTTTCAGTCTATAAGATAACGGCTTTGTCTATGAAAGCTTGACAACAGGGAAGCTTCTTTCGGGTGCTTGACAACTTAACCTTGAAGTCCTGTAGTATCTAGTGAGTGAAGAAATGCAATGGCTACAAAGTGAAAATATAAATGAATGAGGCAATAGTGTAATGGGAAGTGTTGCCAGACTTGGACCTAAGAGAGTCAGTAATTCAAGCTCTGTTTCTTACACCTGTTAGTGGTGGTACCATGGTCAGATTATTTGATCTCTATAGCAGGGTTTGGCAAACTACAGCCCATGGACCAAGTCTGGTCCACCATTTGTTTTTGTTCAGCCCATGGGCCAAGAATGGCTTTTACAGTTTAAAGGGGACTTTATTTTAAAATGTTTAAATATACTTTATTCTAAAATGTAAAAACTATTCTTTGCTCAGGGACCAAACAAAATAGGCAATGGGTAGGATGCATGGGATATATATAAGTATGTGTGTGTGTGTATTTGTGTGTATATAGACATATATACACACTATATAGACATATATGTGTATATAGATATGGGGTACATAAATATATGATAGACACATGATAAATATATAAATATGATATGTGATTAATATATATTTATATATGTAAAGATATGAATACGGATATGGAATACTGGTATCTATATCAGCATCTATATGGTGGCCATAGTTTTCCATCCTTTACCCTTGAGATGTAATTTCCTTACCGGTAACTCGTTGAATAAAATGAGATGTGTGAAGTATCTTGAATAAAAGCAATACACATTTATTAACTGTTTACTGTGTGCCAGGTACCATGCAGGAACTGATATAAATATAAATAATGAAGCAATCTCTACTCACAAGGAGTTAATATTCTGTACACAGAGATACCAGATAGATACCAATTCTTATGGATTTATTTCTTTTCCTGACTCTTTTAACTTTTTTGTTCTCTAAGAGCAAGATACATTCCTATCACTACTCCAGACCACTGTAGGCCACTATCAGAGAAAAGGGTAGGCTTCTAATGCTTTTTTAAAAAGTTTAAAAAAACATTTTATTTTTTATTTTTATTATTTTGGGGGGGCTTCTAGTGCTTTTTAAGCTTAATTTCATGGGGAAAAAGGATGGAAACAAGCATTTATCAAGTGCTTTCCTCTATCCTAAGCATTGACCTAAGCATTTTGTCAATATTGCCTCATTGGATCCATTTCCCTAATGCCAAAATTCTGATATACATTTAGAAAAATAGGGGCAGCTAGGTAGTGCAGTGGATAAAGCACCGGCCATGGATTCAGGAGGACCTGAGTTCAAATCCAGCCTCAGACACTCGACACTTACTAGCTGTGTGACCCTGGGCAAGTCAATTGCCTCACCAAAAAAAAATCAAAAAAAGAAGAAAGGAAGGAAGGAAGGAAGGAAGGAAGGAAGGAAGGAAGGAAGGAAGGAAGGAAGGAAGGAAGGAAGGAAGGAAGGAAGGAAGGAAGGAAGGAAGGAAGGAAGGAAGGAAGGATAGTTATGTCCTCATATTGGAAAGTCAGGAGGCGTATCAGGACTCTCGCTGTAAACCTGATCACAAACTGCTTAGTGCTCAGTTCCTTAAGAAACTTGTGCTTCTGTTGTCAGTTTTTTTTCCTGCTGACATTTGGTTTGGAGTATGTCATGCTGAATGTGTGTATGTTTTATATGACTGAGAAGTAGGGCTGGAACATCAGAAAGAGAAGGGAGGAACTGTAGGTTTCAGAATGACAATCAGCATTTATTAAGTGCCTATGACGTGCCAGTCAGTGGGGATAAAAGGCAAAAAAATGAAATAATTCCTGATCTCAAGGAGTTTACATTATTTGATCTGGAGAGGCAACGTGTGTGTGTGTGTGTGTGTGTGTGTGTGTGTGTGTGTGTACATATATATACACACACATAAAGAATATCACTAACAAGGCAGCTAGGTGGTACAGTGGATAGGGCACTGGCCCTGGATTCAGGAGGACCTGAGTTCAAATCCAGCCTCAGGCACTTGACACTTACTAGCTCCATGGCCCTGGGCAAGTCACTTAACCCTCATTGCCCTGCCAAAAAAAAAAAACCCATCAAAAAAAAAAAGAATATCACTAACAGTTGCTAAATACCAGGTGGTTAGGGAAGGAAGACACTAGAAGTTGGAGAGATTGGTAAAGAATTTGTGTAAAAGATGATACTTGCACTCTTTGACCCAGTAATACCACTACTAGGTCTGTATCCCAAAGAGATCATAAAAAAGGGAAAAGGACCCACATGTATTTATGGCAGCTCTTTTTGTGGTGCCAAAAAATTGGAAATTGAGGGAATGCCCATCAACTGGGGAATGGCTGAACAAGTTGTAGTATATGAATGTAATGGAATACTATTGTGCTGTAAGAAAGGATGAGCAGGCAGATTTCAGAGAAACCTGGAAAGACTTAAGTGGACTGATGCTGAGTGAAGTGAGCAGAATGAGGAGAACATTGTACACAGTAACAGCAACATTGTGTAATGATCAACTGTGATAGACTTAGGTCTTCTCAGTAATACAATGATCCAAGACAATTCCAAAGGACTCTTGATGGAAAATGCTCTCCACATCCAGAAAAAAAGAACTGTGGATTCTGAATGTAGATTGAACCATACTGTTTCTACTTTTGTTTTTGTTTTATTGTTTTTGAGGTTTTCCCTTTTTGTTCTGATTTCACAACATGACTAATGCAGAAATATGTTTAATGTGATTGTACATATATAACCTATATCAGATTGCTTCCTGTCTTGGGGAGGGTGAAGGGAAGGTGGGAGAAAAATTTGAAACATAAAGTTTTATGAAAACAAATGTTGAAAACTATCTTTACATGTAACTGGAAAATAATAAAATACTTTTATGATTTAAATATAAATAAATAAATAAATAAATAAATAAATAAATAAATAAATAAATAAATAAATAAATAAAGGGAAAAGATGATGCTTTGTCTGAATCTTGAAGGAGATAAGGGATGCTATCAGGCAAAGATAAAGAGAGAGTGTATTCTAGGCATGGGAGATACCATTGCAAAGGCATGGAGGGAGAAGATGGAGTCTGACATGTAAAAAACAAAAAGGCTAGTTTGGCTAAGCTGTAGAAGGCAATGAGGACTAAGGCTAAAAGCTTAGATTGGGGGCAGGTTTTGAAAGGCTTTAAAAGCCAAACAGGATAGATAAAGCACTGGCCCTGGATTTAGGAGGAGCTGAGTTCAAATCCGACCTCAGACACTTTACACTTTCTAGCTGTGTGACCTTGGGCAAGTCACTTAACCCTCATTGCCCTGCCCCTGCTTCCCCCCAAAAAAGACAGATGGCCTCTATTTTCTCAGTAAGGTGTGAGGTGAATTCTCTGCTGAGAGCAGGGGAGAGACAACCCAGAGGGGAGAGCACAGGCCTGTGAATTGGGTAGTGTTCATATTGTTTCCCCTCATTTTTCAGATGAGCAAATTGATCATTCTACAGGGAAAATGACTTATGCAAAGTCACTGAATGAGCTAGGAGAAGGACTCAGGCTTTGTTATTCCAAATCCAAAGCTTTTTAGTAAGTGGCACA
This sequence comes from Dromiciops gliroides, assembly GCF_019393635.1. Classification (NCBI taxonomy): domain Eukaryota; kingdom Metazoa; phylum Chordata; class Mammalia; order Microbiotheria; family Microbiotheriidae; genus Dromiciops; species Dromiciops gliroides. The sequence goes on along the minus strand of NC_057867.1, from coordinate 27,031,658 downwards.
GTGGTTAAAGTTCTTTCCTTGGAATCAGGGAGAGCTGAGTTAGAAATGTGTGACCCTCGGTGAGTCACTTAACCTGTGTGCTTCATTTTCCTCATCCGTACTTCCTGGCATTGTTGTGAGGATTGAATAAAATATTTGTAAAGTGTTTTGCAAACCTTACAATGCTTTAGAAATATGATTATTCTTATTGTACCATGCTATATATACATATACATATGTAATGTGTGTATATATGTGTGTGTGTATACATACTTGCTTAAAATTCCTCTCAGAGGAGCTTTTATTTGTTCACACGTAGTAGATGATAAAAAAGGTCAAATATTGCCAAAATCATGAAAGTGACAGTTTGTCTTCTGTTTTCACTGATTTCTTTCTTTCTTTGGCCACTTTGTCCCTTGGTAACAGCTCATTCCGATATTTTGGGGCAGCTAGGTGTCATAGTAGATAAAGCACTGGCCCAGAATTTGGGAGGACCTGAGTTCAAATCTCCCCTCAGAGACTCACTAGCTGTGTGACCCCCAAGCATGTCACTTAACCCCTTAAACACCCGGGGTCATCTCCAGTCATCCTGATGTATATCTTGCCACTGGACCCAGATGGCTCTGGAGGAGAGAGTAAGGTTGGTGACCTTGCACAGCCCTCCCTCACTTAGATCCAATTCACTGCAAGTCATGATATCACCTTGATGTCATGGTCCTCTTCAAGAATGAAGGACAAGGGGGCAGCTAGGTGGCGCAGTGGATAAAACACCAGCCCTGGATTCAGGAGGACCTGAGTTCAAATCCGGCCTCAGACACTTGACACTTACTGTGTGACCCTGGGCAAGTGACTTAACCCTCATTGTTCTGCAAAAAAAAATCTCCTTAACTGGTTCTTCATCCAGGTTATGCCCACTATAAGCAGCCTCCCCATCAAGGCTTTGTCTTTTCTCTTCCTTCAACTCTATATGACAGTGATCTAATCAGCTCCCATGGATTCAACTGTCATTTGCATGAAGATGATTCATATATATATATGTGTGTGTGTGTGTGTGTGTTTTATGTATATAGTATATAATATATCATATATTGTGTCATGTATGTCGTATATCATATGTCATACAGTTAGTCAGTCTCTCTCCTTATTTCCAGTCTCACATCACTAAGTCGCCCATTAAACATTTTCAAGCCAACATATTCAAAGCAACTGATTATCTTTTATTTCCCATCCCAAAGTCTCATTTTCTAAAATTCTCTATTCTTTCCAAGGGCACCACTGGCAGCCAGCCTCACAACCTCAGTGTCATCCATGACTAATCATTCTCTCTCATCCCACATATCCAGTCTGTTACCAAATCTTGACATTTACTCCTTCACAGCATCTTTCAGGCATCTTCTTTTTCATTCATATAGCCACCATCCTACTTCTTGTTCTCATTACCTCTCACCAGGACTATTACAATAGCTTTCTTTTTTTTCTTCTTTTTTTGGTGGGACAATGAGGGTTAAGTGACTTGCCCAAGGTCACACAGCTAGTAAGTGTCAAGTGTCTGAGGCTGGATTTGAACTCAAAGCCTCCTGAATCCAGGGCTGGTGCTCTATCCACTGTGCCACCTAGCTGCCCCTACAATAGTTTTCTAACTAGTCTCCCTACCTCCTGTCTCTTCCCTTATCAATCCATCTTCCACTCAGCTGCCAAAGTGACTTTGCTAAAGGGTAGGTCTGATGTCAGTTTCAGGAGTGTGATGGAGCCAAATGTAACTGTTTCTGCTCTAGACAATGAAATGAATGTTCAAGTTTCAGCATGTGCAAATGCATACCTTGGAAATCAGAACATGTTACAAATCAGGGCTTGATTGAATAAGAATAATAGTATGAGCTAGCATTTATATAGCACTTAACTACACGCCAGGCACTATGCTGAGATGCTAATAAAAGCAAATGTGATCTTGTTTGATTCTGCCAACAACCCTGTGAGGAAAGTGCTAGTATTATCCAGATTTTACACTTGAGGAAACTGAGGCAGTCAGAGTGGCTTGCCCAGGGTCACATAGCTAGTAAGCACCTTAGGTGGGATAATAATAGTGATGATAGTTAGCTATAGTGATCAATGTTAGCATTGATATAGCACTTACTATGTGCCAGGTATAGTGCTAGGTACTTTAAAAATGTTATGTCATTTGATCCTCACGATAACCCTGTCAGGCAGGTATTGTTATTATTAGGCCTTCTTTCCTTTTCCTTTTCCTTTAGTATAATTTGACTTGGTGATCTAATTAGCTCCCATGGATTCAATGATCATTTCAACCATTTTGTAGTTGAGGAAACTGAGGCAGACAAGTTAAGAGTCAGTCACCCAGGGGCAGGTAGGTGGGGCTGTGGATAAAGCACTGGCCCTGGATTCAGGAGGACCTGAGTTCAAATCCAGTCTCAGACACTTGACACTTACTAGCTGTATGACCCTGGGCAAGTCACTTAACCCTCATTGCCTCCCCCAAAAAAGTCAGTCACCCAGCTAGGAAATGTCTGGGGCCAGATTTGAACTCAGGTTTATCTTGACTCCTGGCCCAGAGCTTTATCCACTGTATCATCTAACCTCCTCATTGTATAAATGAATAAAATGATGGAAGAAATGTGAATAATGCAGATTAAATGGAAAAGTGTGTCTGATGTGCATTCCTCCCTCCCCAGAGCTGATTGTTAAATGTTTACCCAGCATACCACTGCTCAGTGAACTCCAGAGGCTGCTATTGTTATTGTAGATCCTTCCTTCTGGAAGAGGACCAATGACATCAGGAGGGTGAGGTCTTAATTTGCAAGTGAATTGGATTTAAGTGAGTGAGGCTTGTGCAAAGTCATCAGCCTCACTCTTTCCTCCGGAGTCATCAGGAGTCCAGTGGCAAGACATTGGTCAAGATGACTGGCCATGGCCCTGGATGAGGTGGGAGATGTAGCTACCTCACCATCTAGACTTTATAAAGTGATGAGGAAAATTTGAACAATGCAGATTAAACATAAGTGTGTCCTATGTACATTACCCCTCACTCTCCAGGAGCTGTTTGTTAAACATTTTACCAGCACACCACTGCTCAGTGAGCTCCAGAGGCTGCCTCCAGTAAAAAAAATATAAACTCCTCTTTTGAGCACTGAAATCTCTTCACAACTTACCTTTCCAGTCTCTTGACCTCCACTTGCCCTCCACACCATAGACTGGAAGCTCCAACTTCATTGGTCTTCTTGGCATTCCTTCAAAATGGCAGCCCATCTCCTATCTAGGCTTCTTTTGCACTTGTCCCCTCCTACCTGGAAAGCACTCTGTCTTCACCTCCACCACTCAGTCACCCTAGATTCCTATGTATCGCAGTGGATAAAGCACTAGCCCTGGATTTAGGAGGACCTGAGTTCAAATCTGACCTCAGACACTTGACACTTACTAGCTGTGTGACCCTGGGCAAGTCACTTAACCCTCATTGCCCCACAAAAAAAACCCCCAAACCAACAACAACAAAGAAGACTTAGCTCTGATTGCGCCTTCCACAAGAGGACTTTGCCATCCCTCCCAGATGACCTTCCATTGCCCTTCTACATCTTTTGTGGAACTAGGCATTTACAGGTCCTCCCTAGAATGTGAGATCCTTGAGGGTAGAGGCTGTTTATGCTTTCCTTCCCCAGTGTTTACATCATTGCTGGCACTGATCAGAGGCAGCTGGTGTGACAGTGAATAGCCCTCTAGGCTTGGAGTTAGGAAGACCCGAGTTCATATTTGACCTGAGACACTTGCTAGCTGTGTGACCTTGGACAGGTCACTTACCCTCAGTATCCCCACCTAGAAAATGGCAAAAGAATAGCACCTACCTTGCAGGGTGGTTAGAAAGATCGAATGGGATAATTTGTATTTAAAAAAACAACACTTAGCACAGTGTCTGGCACATAGTAGGTGCTGTGTGGGATTATTCCTCTTCTTGACTACCAGTGGCTACTTATTATCTTTTTTGGTTTTTTTTGGGGGGGGGGTTGTGGGGCAATGGGGGTTAAGTGACTTGCCCAAGGTCACACAGCTAGTAAGTGTCAAGTGTCTGAGGCTGGATTTGAACTCAGGTACTCCTGAATCCAGAGCCAGTGCTTTATCCGCTGTGCCACCTAGCTGCCCTTTTTTGTTTTTGTTTTTGTTTTGGCTATTTATTTTCTACATTCTTTCCCCCTATCAAATCGGGGGCTGATTACTCACAATTAGAGATAACGACTGAAGGATTGCAAAGTGCTATTCATGTGTCATTTCCATGGCTCAAGTTTTCTGAAACGCAAGGTGTTTTGGGAGGAGCAGAGGTCCCAGAGGCTTGGGGAGGTGGGGGGAAGGAGAGCAGGCCATAGATTTTTCCAGTCCACGGGTTGTGAGTTCCTTTGCATCCTGAAGGTACTTCTGTCCTCCTGGGAGGAGGGGGAGGGGAAAGTAATTGGGTAGGAAAAGAGACTGGGCAATTCCCAGTCACTCTGGGGATGTAGGAGCAGAAGGAAGGAGGGGATTATGCCGGCCTAGCTTTCAGCACGTGAAGCTGTTGGACCAGCCTAATGATCTGCATCTGTGGCTGGCTCCCCACATCTCTAGTAGTCTTTATTCCAGGACTCTGGGTCCAGCCTCAAGGTCTCCACCTTGGATCCTCTTCCAGTCTCATTCCCTCTCCTTGTTGCTTGGCAAGATGAGCGTGACCAAAGAAGGCCTTGGAGGAAGTGTCTTCATGGCCAAAAGGACCTGGGAAAATGTGTGGTCCGTACACACATTCTGGCCCATCATATCTTCATTATCTTCCTGGGTCTCAGCAAATGCGGGCTTCACCTCATTTGATCCTTAACTTCGGGAGGTTGGTATGTCAGATTTTACTAAATCCATTTTATAGACATGGAAACTGAGGTGTAGATAGACCAGTGACTTGCCCGTAATTCTCTAGCTAGAAAGGGTATGAGGTACAGATCTTCTAGACTTCAAGGTAGGTACTTTTTTCAACTCCACCTCACTGTTTCTCCAGATGAACTGGGCTGATAAGAGTTTATCAGGCATCTGACCAGAGGCAGTTATTATAATGGATAGAAATCCAGCCTAAGACCTTGCTTCAACCCCAATTTGTGACACAGATGCTGGGGGAAGTCACTTATCCAATTTATCACCCTCAGGGAAATCTTGAAAACTGTTTGGTTGCAGGGGAGGTGCCTACTTGTATTGGCAGAGGGACTTTCTTCACCTGGGAGTTCCCTCTATCAAATCATCTAGTTTTATCCTTTTCCTATGAGTTTGACCATCAGGTGGTAAAGCTAAGGGCTAACTGGACCTTGCTCTTTGGGCAGGATCTCAAAACTTCCTGGTGGTCCTTTCTGCAGTAAAGGTCTCTCTAGTTTTCAGAGAGTGGGTGATTTTCTAATCACCAGTTCTCTCTCTCTCTCTGGAGGTGGGAGGGGCACACCCTCTTTTCAGCAGGGAATTGCCTGGGAGAGAAGAGGCCTTAATTTGGGCTTTAGAAAGGTGCCTTCTCCACCCACACCTTCTAGCTTTAAAGGAGGATTGTAGACTTCCCATCTTCCTATCAATGCTCCAAAGCAGGGGTGTCAAACTCAAATGGATTGGCCTCAGACACTTAACAATTACTAGCTGTGTGACCCTGGGTAAGTCACTTAACCCCAATTGCCTCACTTAAAAAAAAACCTCAAATGGAAATGGGGGTCATTAAACCATACTTAAGGATCGCTGTGGGCCACATATTATTAGCTTAGAAAACCTCATGTTCACATGATCCATGTTTCATTGTATTTTGGCTTATTTGTTAAATATTTCCTGATTACATTTCAATCTGCTTCAGGTCACACTATGGAGTGTTATAGGCCAGATAATGGCTATATGTTTGACAACTCTGCCCTACATGGCATCCCAGGACCAGCTGGGGGTAATGTCCACATCAAGAACCGAGCCAAAATTGGACCCGGATCCCCAAATTTAGTGGAGAACAGGACTTCCGGCAACTAGAACCTGTAAGTCATCTATTTTCCATATGTACTTTTGAAGTTTGAGTCAGTGTTCCTCTGGACTCTTTCTATTTGTGGAACTATGTCACATATGTTTGGAGGGATGTTTTATACCAACAGTGCCTACTATAAGTAAATATCCTCTTTTAGAAAAAGAAAATAGAAAATAGACTACTTAAGGCTGACTAACTCAGTGGAAAGGACTCTGGTGGGGGGGGGGGAGAGCCTCAACCAATGGCATTAGAAAATCATCCCAGACCCCTCAGGGATACCCCCAGAGTCCTAAAGGGCAGTAGTCAGCCTAGCTATGGGAACTTGACTCATCTACGAGAGGAAGAGTTGGGATCAAATTTTTGGAGACCAATAAAAGCATCAGTGCATGCTATCTCCCAAGGTCATGGACAATATGTAATCCATGTGCCACAGCTCCATACCAAGCACGCATTACATGTGCTCTGACAATGGGATCCTTTGGTTAGGAGGGAAGCTACTTCATTCTCCTAGCAGATTAGAAGAAAACTTGACCAGTGGCCTCAAAAGCTTGGACTTTTTCTCATGGCCTATGGCGTTGGGTGATGCCCCAGGGGGTCTAAGAGCATCCACAGGCCTATTTGTCTGTAGTCTCACTCCTGAGCTCTTGCTTTACCCCAGCTAACTGTCCTTGGCTCTTTATGTACTCCCTGTTCCCTAGCTGTCTCCACTATTGGAGTATTAGTCTGGAAAGCATTCAACCTTCCCCTTGCCCACGCTCTGCTTCTCACCATCTGAACAGAAGTCCTCATTGGGACCAGGAAAGACTTGATTGGCTTTTCTGACCTTCTGCTTTTCTAACACTTCGATCTTGTCTGAGTCAGAACCATCTGAGGTATGAATTTATGCCTTCTCTCATGGGAATTTGTGTCGATCTAAGCCTTTGAGGAGGAATAGAGGAAGGACCAGGATTAAAGTCGGAAGATATGGGCTGTAGTTTTTCCCCATTAAATGTTTTCCATTTCTTTGAGTCAAAGGTTGGCTCAGGTGTGTTGTCGCTATTATAGGTTAAGAAGAACCTTCTGGAGGTGAATGTCTATGCATCTCATCATCTTTTGCTTCTTCTTGGGGCCACCCTGGCTGATTAAAGCCCTTCTCGATACAGGCAAAATAAGGGGGGAAGGAAAATCCATAGGCAATAGATAAAAAAGCAGGGAGAAGCAAAGATTCTCTGCTGAGTGTTCTAGGTTGGTCCATGGTGCTTGTTGTTGCAGAGTGGCCAGGGAGACAGGGAGATGCAGGTGAGATCTCTGGGCAGTATTCTATTGTCCCCAAGAGTCTTTATGTCCATGCAGTAGGGACAAGTGGGATGGAGGATTTTCTCATCTGGGGCACCTCCCATGGAGCTGGACGAGTGCTCTGAAGGATCTTTGCCTTGCTGCAATGACAAAGAACTTAAGGCACTGTAGCAATAGTCCAGATGAGAAGGTAGCATGGTGTCAGAAGAAGAATGGTGTATTAAAAGGAATTATGGTGGCAGCCTCATTGTTGTTGTTGTTCATCCTTCATTCTCAGAGGACTAATGACATCAGGAGGCTGATGTCATGACTTGCAGTGAATTGGATTGAAGTGAAGGAGGACTGTGTGAAGTCACCAACCTCACTCTCTCCTCCAGAGCCATCTGGGTCCAGTGGATGACTGGAGATGGCCCCGGATGTAGTGAGAGACCTTGGCCTTTTTAAGCTAAAGTCTTTCCCGGGTCTCAGTTTGTATGAGGCAATGCCCAGTCATTGATTAAAGGCTAGGTAAGAACTGAGGCAAAAGATGGCCTAGTTTGCCTTCCCAAAAGGATCAATCTGGGAGGGGAAAGACCCTCAGAGTTTCTGGCCAGAGCAGAAACAATGGTTATTTACACTCATGGTGGCAGTCTCATAGGTGAAGGGGACAGACATGAAAGATGTCATGGAAGTAGACTCGATTGTGGTTCCCATGGCTGGGTGGGTGGAGGGGCACTTGTGTGGCTGAGCTGCCCACTCTGTGGGTTATTATTGGCTGAGGAGAAACAGTCCGCCTCATTTGGGACGCATTGTCCAGCACTTGTATCTCCCTCAGACTTTCAGCAGGAAGGGGGTTTCTCTTCTCACTCTTCCCACTTCCACATCAGCAGTAACACCTACAACCTGAGTTCCTTGTCACCTTCCTGGGTCTGTGTAAGTGCCAGGTATTGTGTTAGCCCAGAGGACACAAAGAAAGGCAAAAGGCAGGGGCTCCCAGTCTAATGGGGGAGACAACATGCCAACAACCATTTCCAAACCAGCTCTAGACAGGACAAATTGGAGCTTATCAACAGAGGGTGGGCACTAGCATTGAGGGGGACTGGGAAGGGTTTCTTGGAGAAGGGGGGATTTGAATTGGGACTTGAAAGAAGCCAAGATATGGAGGGGAGGAGGGAGCGCCTTCTCTTTTCTTCTCTGGTCTTGTGTCTTTTTCCAGGCCCGGTGCTCACTCTGCCACTTTCCGAGGTGAGGAGTTTCTGAGCAGGGCATCAGGTGCCCAGTGGGAAGTTATTTCCACAACAGCACTATTTCTTGGGGGAAAGGGTGACTGCTGTTAGACCAACCCAGGGCTAATTGAATAAAAAAAGCTGAAGTCATGCCTTGTCTGGTCAACAGATCGGGGCCTTGTGTGTGGCTTGAAGAGTGAAGGTCTGACATGAATGTGAAACATCCTAAATATATGGTTATCAAACCCTAAGGGGTTTCTTGCCTTTGGCAGGGAACGTGTTCAATGGGATGCGCCATTTGAGTTGTTTTTTGCTTGCTGTATTTATTCCTTCATGTTCTCCTTTGGATCTTTTGGGATGGGGGGAGGGAGGGCACACCTACTGTGTAACCTGTACTGTGCTTGAAAAATGTCTCATTTATAAATGTATAATTTTATAAATATAAACATAAATGTATAAATGCTTTCAAAATGTCATCTCATTTGATCCTTGCAACAGTTCTGGGAGGTGGGTGTCATTATAATCCCTGGTGTACAGATGAGCAAACAGAGGCAAACAGGTTAAGTGACTTGCCGGGGATCATACAGACAGTGCCTCAGGCTGGATCTGAATTCAGGTCTTCCTGACTTGAGAGCCAGAACTTTTATTTACTGAACTACCTTGAGTGTTTTCTCCGGTGGGGGGTATTTTTTTTTAAACCTATACTGTACAGTACCTTTACGTCCAAATCTTTTAGGAGATTCCAGAACCAGGCCAAAGTTTTGTTTCAGATTTTTCCCAGAATTGTACTCTGGAGTGAGGACATAACAAAGCAGAGAAAAACACTGGCCTGGCCTCTTTGGAGTTAAGCCCCTGGATGACTGTGGGTCTTTGTGGGTATAGACTTGGAGGCTGTGGTAGGATGGGGCTTTCCCATTCTGGGCTTCAAGTGCCTCTCTAACCCCTGGTCCAGTGCCTTTGGGTACCCCTGACAGCTGCATCCTTGATATTGCCTCCTGAGATACAGTTGACATCCAGTATTCTCACTAGGGTCATCATGTAAGACACTGTGGAGTTGGGGCAACTAGGTGGTGCAGTGGATAAAGCACTGGCCCTGGATTCAGGAGGTCCTGAGTTCAAATCCGGTCTCAGACACTTGACACTTACTAGCCGTGTGACCCTGGGCAAGTCATTTAACCTTCACAGCCCTGCAAAAAAAAATGTTAACTCGTTGGATGCTCACAACAACACTGGGAATTACGTGATCTTGCTATCTTTATTTTACAGGTAATAAAATGGAGGAAGACAGGTGAAGTGACTTGCCCAGTGTCACAGAGCTAATGAGCCTCTTTTTTTTTTTTTTTTTTTGGCAGGGCAATGAAGGTTAAGTGACTTGCCCAGGGTCATACAGCTAGTAACTGTCAAGTGTCTGAGGTTGGATCTGAACTCAGGTCCTCCTGAATCCAGGCCCAGCTCTCTAGCCACTGTATCACTTAGCTGCATCTATGATGTTCTGCGATCCAGAGAAAGTCCCTTCCCCTTCCTGGGCCTCAGTTTCCTCCTCTGTAAAATGAGGGAACTAGACTAGATGGCTTCTGAGGGACCTTCTAGCTCTGGATCTAGAACCCTGAGTGTAAATCAGGGCAAATGACTTCCCCTCCCTAGGCATCAATTCCCTCTTCTGAAAAATGTGGGTGTTGGACTATATGATTCCTTCCAGCCCAGATCCATGATTTTAGGTGGGACCTTGCCCTACTTACTTTACCTCACTGTGACTCAGTTTCTTCATCTTTAAAATGAGGGATTTGGTGAGGCAGCTAGGTGGCACAGTGGATAAAGCATCAGTCCTGGAGTCAGAAGGACCTGAGTTCAAATCTGGCTTCAGACACTTGACACTTACTAGCTGTGTGACCCTAGACAAGTCACTTAACCCTCACTGCCCCGATCCTATAGAGGGTCCTGTGTAAGCCTCAGTTTCCCATTTTATAAAATTAGGAGTTTGGGGGGGGAAGCTAGGTGACAGTAGATAAAACACTGGCCTTGGATTCAGGAGGACCTGAGTTCAAATGCGGCCTGGACAAGTCACTTAACGTCAATTGCCTCACAAAAAACCCCCCAAAAACCAAAAAACAAACAAAAAAAAATGAAAAAAAGAAAAAAGAAAAAGAAAAAAAAGGGGGCAGGTAGGTGGCGCAGTGGATAGAGCACCAGCCCTGGAGTCAGGAGGACCTGAGTTCAAATCCGGCCTCAGACACTTGACACTTACTAGCTGTGTGACCTTGGGCAAGTCACTTAATCCTCATTGCCCCACAAAAAAACAAATAATAAGGGGGCAGGATTAGAAGACCTTAGATATATGTCTCTTCCATCTTTTCTCCTGGGATCTGATGTGAAACTGTCTGGGTCTCATTTCCCCGTATATAAAATTAGCACTTTGTGATAGATGGTCTCTGCCCTGTTTCTAGTTCTATATCTAGGGTCCTATGTGTGATACAGGGAAAGTCACTTTATCTCCCTGGACCTCGGTTTCTTCTTCTATGAAACGAATGAGATTGACTAGATAGCCTCCGAGTTCCCTTAGAGCTACAGAGTTGTCATCCTATGCATGATCTTGGTCGTTGCTTCCCTTTCCTGGGCCTCAGTTTACATTTCTCTCAAATGGGGGTGGGGGTGGGGGTGGGGGCTGAGCTAGATGGCCTCTCAAGTCCCTATGTGTGATCTTGGTTATTACTTCCCTTCCCCGGACCTCAGTCTCCTCATATGTTAATTAAATGAACTCAACCTCCAGCTTTTACTCCTTCTCATTGTACCCATGGGGCTTAGTTGGAGGCCATCAGAGAAGGAAGAAAGTTCAGCTTCAGTTTGGGGCCCAGGAATAGCTCAGATCGGTCAGAATTAAATACATAGGGTGTATGTATTGGCACCGGGGGGAATTTTACTGGAAATGTAGAATAGGAACTATTTGGGGGCACTTGCACTACCAAGCTGAATCCTTTGGACAATGGGAAACCATGGAAGCCTTTGAGCAGGCGACTGGGACTTAGTCATTTGCGTATTTGTTGACCATTTATAGTTGGTTCCCGCACAGCACAATAATTCTTAAGCTCCTCATTAAATTTGTGTCAAAAGAAACTAACTGGCTTTGTAGGTGGCTTGTTTCTGGGTCATGGCCACTGGCTTATGACTTGACAAAACTAAAAAAAAACCACTGGGTCAGATCTCTCAGAGGGTCTTTGTACCCTCTCCTTGAGGCTTTTAGTGATGGTCAGCACTTGCCTAAGGTGGAGGGGGGGTTGGGAAGGCAGGGGCATCAGGGCCATTTTTCCAGTCTCCTTGATCACGATTCAGTTCCTGGCGTTTAGGTTTAGAAAGCCCCTTCAAAGGGGCAACTAGGTGGCACTGCAGTGGATAAAGCACCAGCCCTGGATTCAGGAGGACCTGAGTTCAAATCTGGCCTCATAAACTTGACACTTACTAGCTGTGTGACCCTGGGCAAGTCACAACCCTCATTGCCCCCCCCCCCTCCCAAAAAAATAGACATGCAGAAAGGACCTTTGAAATCATACAATCCAATCCATGCACGTTCCAGATCAGGAAAGGGAAGCCTTGGGAGGATTCCCTTCAAGGTAGCTAGGTTAGGATTCCTATCCAGGCCTAAAATCTGAGCCTAAAAAAGCAGTGCTCTTCCCAGCTTCCCATGCAGCTTCCATTTCAACCAAAAGTAAATATGGAAGGATGTACTTCAAACAATTAAATGACCCCAAGGCAAACAGTGACGCCAAATGTATCTTTCTGAGCATCAGCATTCCTCTGATGATGCTAGATGACTGGAGACATAGCCCATCACAACTTTGTAAGCTTACAATGACAATATACCCAAAGTACTATGGGCAGCTTTTTTTTTTTTTTTGCAGGGCAATTGGGGTTAAGTGACTTGCCCAGGTTCACACAGCTAGTAAGTGTCAAATGTCTGAGGCTGGATTTGAACTCAGGTCCTCCTGAATCCAGGGCTGGTGCTTTATCCACTGTGCCACCTAGCTGCCCCAGTGGGCAGCTTTTTGGTGGATGTTAATAGTTGGGAGCAGACTCTCAAAGATAACTTGCACTGGGGAATTGGTTTGCAAAGTCATTAAGAGGACCAGCCCCTTCTGAATTATTTTTCAGCCCAGGAAGGATAGGAAACTCTTACAAATGGAAGTCTGAAGATGCAAAGAAACAATTCCAATGAAGAGGAAGGGTGGGAGTGGGGAGTTGTCTAAAGAGGACTGTGAAGATGCATAGGGAACCCAGCCATCTGCTTAGATGTTTACAAAACATGTATAGGAAATGGAAGCAAGATCAGGCAGTGAAGGATAACCACAAAACATGACACAATTAAGAACAGTCGGGTGGCTCAGAATTAGCTCAAAAGGAGCTAATGCTGGCAACGAAGTTTAAGGACAACAAAATGGAATTTTTTTTTTTTGCCGCACTGGACAAAACAGCAGCAGCTAGTATTTATATCACTCCTTTTTATGTGTCAGGCACTTTAAAATTGTTATCTGATTTGATCCTCACCATAGCCCTGGGAGGGAGGTGCCATTATTATTGCCACTTTACAGGTAGAGAAATTGAGGCAGACAGAAGTGAAGTGATTTGCCCAGAGTCACACAAATAGGAAGTAGCTGAGGCTGAATTTGAATTCAGGTCTTTCTGACTCTGGGCCCGGTGCTCTGTTCGCTGTGGCATCACCTAGCTACACAAAAGGTGACTGTTGCTTGAGAAAGAAAGGTAATATCCTTGGCAAGGGAAAGGGGAAATGAGAGTAAGAACAAAAGGCCAATTGTTCTATCTCTTCTCCTGCTAATTCTCTGGATCATAGCTATATAACAGGGGATTCTCATCAACACTCATTGGCCACATGGGGAAACCAGGGACAAGGTAGGTTAAGTAACTCGCATTGTACATTTCCAACTGAATGTCCCATAGGCATCTCAAACCCAACATGTCTAAAGCAGAGTTCCTTGGCTTTCTCCCAAACCTACTGACTTCTTTGTTTTTCTCTGTCTTTCCAGTTACCCAGGTGTGCAACCTTAATGCTATCCTAGACTCTTTACAGTCATCCCACATAGCCAATTTCTGGGTAGAGGAGGCCATTTGTTTTTGACCAATCTTGCTGATTTTTCCCTCTACAACATCTCTGACCCCTGTCTCTGTCCACTCACAGAATCGCCACCCTACTCCCAGCCCTAAATTATTCCATGCCTGGACTATACAATAGCCTGCTGCTTGGTCTCCCTGCCTCTAGTCTCTCCCTGTTCCAGGCTTCCACTCTGCTGCCAAAGTGAAGATGTGACCACATCACTCCCTTAACCCAGTAAACTCTACTGGCTCTTTATTGCTTCTAGGAACAGATTTAGGAAGCAGCTAGGTAGTAGTCCAGTGGATAGAGCACTGGCCTTGAAGTTGAGAGGACCTAAGTTCAAATTTCACTTCAGACACTTACTAGCTGTGCGACCCTGGGCAAGTCACTTAACCCCAATTGCCTTAAATAGCTGGGGCCATCTCCAGTCATCCTGATCTATATCTTGCCACTGGACCCAGATGCTTCTGGAGGAGAGAATGAGATTGATGACCTTGCACAGCCCTCCAATTAAATCCACTTCAATGTGAGTCCTAACATCACCTCCTGATGTTTGAGAATGAAGGACAAACAACAGGATAAGATTTAAACTCCTCTGTTTAGCTTTTAAAACTCTTCCCAACATAGGTCCAACCTACCTTTCCAACCTTCTTATACATCATTCCTTGTCCTCTACAATTAAGTCAAATTGACTTTCTTGTTCCTTGTACCTGATACTCCATTTTTATCTCTATGTCTTTGCCTGGGGCTGCCTCTTGAAATGTCTTGCTTTTTCTAAAACTCAGCTCAAGCAACATCTTTTCTTTTCTTTTTTTTTTACTTTTTTTTTTGTGGGGCAATGAGGGTTAAGTGACTTGCCCAGGGTCACACAGCTAGTGTCAAGTGTTTGAGGACAGATTTGAACTCAGGTCCTCCTGACTCCAGGGCCGGTGCTCTATCCACTGTGCCACCTAGCTGCCCCCAACATTTTTTCTATGAGGCCTTCCTGACTCACCCAAATTATCTTGTATATATTTACATGTGTTCATGTTTAGAAATGTGTATATTTTGTGTATACTTATATATGGACATGATGTCTCTCCATAGAACAAGTTCCTTGAGAACAAAGAATTGTTCATTTTTTTCTTTGTTCCCTTAGCACCTAGGACAGGGCCTGATACATTTTTTGTTGTTGTTGTTGTTGTTTGAGGACTATGATATTGAGGTGATATCATAACGCAGTGAATTGGATCTAAGTGAGGCAGGGCTGTGCAAAGTTGACAACCTCACTCCTCCACACCCATCTAGGTCCAGTGGTAAGATATAAATCAGGATGACTGGACATGGCCCAGATGCAGTGGGAGACCTTGGCAGTTTTAAGTTAAGTTCTTTCCCTGGTCTCAGTTTGCCTGAGGCAACACCCATTCACTGATTAAGGCTAAGTAAGAAATGAGACAAAGAATGGCCTCTTTTACCCAGAAAAAAAAATAAGCAAATAAATAAGTAAGTAAGTCTGGGAGGGGAAGACCCTCAGGGTTTCTGGCCAAAACAGAAACAATTGCTATTTACATTTACTCTGAGCCATCAAGAGGACAAATACATTATGTGTTTAATAAATGTTTATTGTTTAACTGATTACTCAAGGTCACACTGCTAGTAAGCACTAGAGATAAGATTTAAACTCTGACTCTGTAACTACAGTACCACATGGTGACCATGTGTGTTGACCACATGTGGCAAGCACATGTGGCAACCAAGGGGCTGAAGAGAATTATCTTTGCATAGAGAGGACAGAGTGAAATTGACCAATAGAGAGAGGATACTCAAGATAATTAAGAAGAGAGAAGAAGAGGGGTAGCTAGGTGGCGCAGTGGATAGAAGACCAGCCCTGGAGTCAGGAGTACCTGAGTTCAAATCCGGCCTCAGACACTTAACACTTACTAGCTGTGTGACCCTGGGCAAGTCACTTAACCCCAATTGCCTCACTAAAAAAAAAAAAGAAGAAGAGAGAAGAAGAGCACCAGGTTGCCTTTGACAAATTTAAGTCACCTGGCTGAGAGAAAAATGCACCCAAGTTTACATAATGCACTGGCAGGTGTGACGGCTGGGTCACAATATTTGAAATATTTGTTGTTATCTGGAGAATTACCACAGATCTGGAGAAGGGCAAATGTTATCTCAAGTTGTTGTTTTGTTGTTGAAGTCTGCAAACTGTAGAACAGTGAGATTGGCTTTGATAACTGGCAAAATATTAGAGCAGGAATCTTTAGCTTGTGGTCTGTAAACTTGTTCGTTTAATTTTAATAGCTATCTTTATCATTGATTTCCTTTGTAACCCTTGGGTTTTATTTTATGCAATTAAAAAGATGATTCTGAGAAGAGGTCTCTAGACTTCCCTAGGTTGCCCAAGGGATTTAGGACACACAAAAAGGTTCAGAAGCCACAGTCTGGAGTTTATTATTAAAGAGACAGTGACCATCTCGAAAAGGAAGCAGGAGCCCGAAGTTCCCACAGGCTTTCATCAAAACCAGCTCATGCCAGCACAACTCATTTCCTTTTATGACACTGTCACTAAAGTGCTGTAAATTAAGGAAACTCTTTAGATAGTTTACCTAGGTATTTAAAAAAAAAAAACATTTAACAAAGCATTGTGCCTGGCACCTAATAGGCACTTAATAAATGCTTAATAAAATATCTACCTATGTACCTACCTACCTACCTTCTGTCTTTTGAATCTATGCATCTATGGTACCACAGTCTCTCATGCTGTGCTTGTGAACCAGAAAGAGAAATCTGGACTAGATGACAGTAAAATAACATGAGTTTTGAACTTTTTCAATGGTCAGACACAAAGAGTCTCTTACTACATCAACATGACAAAATCTCCAGGAGAGCATTTCAGGAATCTGTGCTTGGCTTTCTGTATTTTTAAAAAATAATTTTAGCAGTGCTTTGCTTTACGGTTTATAGACAATATCCTTCTCGAATTTGCAGATACCATCCAGCTGGGAGGTCTAGCAAAGGCTGAACAATGACTTGTTGCATGTGTTGTAGTGGCCATTCTTGGTTTGGGATGGAAAGGTGGGTGAGAACAAATAACCTCTATGATAATTTCCATCTCAGAGAGTCTGGGATACTGATTTAAAAAAAAAAAAAAGGTTGTAAACTGGTTATGTATTTAACATGAGGATCAATAGGTAAATGAACCAAATGTGTGGCACTGGCAATCCCCCACTCCCCCACGCCCCCCCCCACTACTCCTCCCCATGCGCCACCCCTACCCCCACTAGATAATAAACTTGCTGAGGGCAGATATCTTTTCTTATCCATCTTTCACATCTTTCCTGGAACCTCGCACGATGTTCTCCATATCCTAGGTATTTAATAAATGTGTGTTGGAGTTGAGGTGATAAGATGACGGGAGCCTATGAAGCGAGGACTGTGACCTGCATGACAATTGAGATGGTGACTAAGAAAGAAACAAACAGGCTGGGCCTAGGTAAGATCCCTATTTTCCAGGCTCTGATTTTCAGCTTTGCACATTCAGGAACTGAGGCAGGGAATTGGGCTCTGGGGGGACTGAGTTACACCTACCAAAGATATAAAAGCACAGGCTACAAAAGCAAGAGCTGGAAGGGACCTTACTGGCTTCCCTTCATTTTACAAATGGGGCAGATGAGTCCTAGAGAGGTGAAATAACTTTTCTAGGGTCACATGGCTAGTAAGTGCCAGGGGTGAGACTTGGTCCCAGTTCATTCTGACTCCAAGTTTGGCACGCTATCTACTGGGCCATTCTACCTCTAGAAGCAAGATACTGATAGCTGGAGCTCTGATTCAGAGTCAGGAAACATGGTGTACAACTGCTGTCACTCACTACCCATGTGACCTGATACTACCTATGTGACCTTGGGCAAATCCCTTCTCCTCCCTGGGCCTCAGTTTTCTCTTCTGTAAAATGAAGGGTTATACAAGGTATATACAAATGGAGAGGTCTCTTTCAGTTCTAAGTACAGGAGCCTCTGATCCTCTGATCCACCCTAGCTGTGTGACCCTAGACAAATCATTCAACCTCCCAATGCCCAAGAGCATTGATCTCAGAATAGTTGCCTTACCTATATTTCCTATCGTGTTTTCTTTTGGTGAGGCAATTGGGGTTAAGTGACTTGCCCAGGGTCACACAGCTAGTAAGTGTCTGAGGTCAGATTTGAACTCAGGTCCTCCTGACTCCAGGGCCGGTGCTCTATCCACTGAGCCACCTAGCTGCTCCCATGTTTTCCTTTGATCAGTGGAATCCTAGGCCTGGCCCCCAAACAAATGGGAATGACCAGATTTACACTCTATTTCACCAGGTCACTGTGAGGATCAAGTGAACTGAGGCCTGTAAAGCATTATATGAATATTCTCTCTCCTTGGTATAGACCAGATACCAATTTTCTGAGAAATATACTTGCCAAATGGACCAGAATACTGGAGTTGGTTGGTGAGAGTTCCAGATCTTCTAGAAAATACTGGCAAACTTCCCCAGCCAACTCTCTTCCATAATACTGATCAATTACCCCAAACTTCTGTCATTATTCCACTTCTCAATGGACATTGTCCAATTTTCAAGATTGCAGTTCATCTCACATTAATTCTGTTTTAAATTGATGTCTTCTTTTTTTAGGGAGGTACTCAAGGCCTTTGGTGAGATGTAGGAGGTGCTGGCTGATCAGCAGCACACTTCTGAATCATCTCTTAAGTGGGTAATTTGGGTGACAGATTTCTACAGTTTTCTTCCATTTCTTGTGAATTTTTGTTATCATAACCTTGTTATGCCAGACTTTATCTCCAAGGCTTGTGGGTATGGAGACTATAGCCTCACAGGCAAGGAATGGAGAAGCCAAATGGAGAGGATATTGGGTTTGGATTCCAGAAGACTTAATAGCTAGCTGTGTGCCCCTGCTAAGTCAGTTTGCCTCTCTGGGCCTCAGTTTACTCAACTGTAAAATGAGGACGGGAGATTGGACTCCATGACCTCTCCCTTCCAGCTCTAATTCTATGAGCCCATTACTATACCTGCACCAACCAGGACAAGATGAAGAGAAATAATTAGACAATAATACACTCAGTGGAGTAAGGGATTGGTCAGTGACTAGAATGTAAAAGGACTCCTGGGTGATGAGGCTTTATTCTAGATATCTTTGGTCCTAGAGGCAATAGGGAGCCACTTGGGACAAGTGAGTGACACAGTCAGATATATGCCTTAGGTGAATTATTTTCCTACCAGTTCATAGGGTAACAATGTGTGTTGGTGTGTTTTTGTGTACATTGTGTATATGTGTATTTATCTGTGTGTATGTGTGACCATGTGTATTGTATAGATGCATGCATGCATTTGTGTATATTTGTGTGTATGTATACATGTGTGTATGTATATGCTCAGTTGTTACAGTCATACCTGACTCTTCATGACCCCATTTGGGGTTTTCTTTTTTTTCTTTTTTCTAAATAAAAGTATTTTATTATTTTCTACTTACATGTAGAGATAGTTTTCAACATTTGTTTTTACCATTTGGGGTTTTTTTAGCAAAGACACTGGAGTGATTTGCCATTTCCTTCTCCAGCTCACTTTCTAGATGAGGAAACTGAGGCAAACAGGGTGAAGTGACTTGCCCAGGGTCACACAGCTAGGAAGTACCTGAGGCCAGATTGGAATTCGGGTCTTCCTGATTCCAGGCCTGGTACTCTACCCCCGGAGCCACTTAGCCACCCATACAACTTTACTAACAACCAAACAGGTTTCCTTAACAATAGCATGGAGGGCAGCTGGATGGCGCAGTGGATAGAGCACCTGCCCTGGAGTCAGGAGTACCTGAGTTCAAATCCGGTCTCAGACACTTAACGCTTACTAGCTGTGTGACCCTGGGCAAGTCACTTAATCCTCATTTTCCGCTCTCCCCCCCCCCCCCATAAAAAAAAGACTAAGGAGAATGAAGGACAAACAACAACTCCTCTCTAGCTTATTCATGCCTTTCACATCCAGTAACCTGGATGAAGTCTAACTGAGGCAGAGGCTCCAGCAGTTCTCTCATTTCCCTCTTTCTGGACATTCTTCCCTATACAATGCAGTCTAAAGCCACCTTAGGGATTCAAGCTGCTGGGTCACACCATTGCCTCTTATTAAGCTTGCAAGCCTGCCGCCCAGCCCAATCTTCTATTTGTACAGTGTTTCAGACTCAATTGTAGCAGGCCACAATGATCCTTAGTGAAGTTCATTTTATGCAATTTAGCTCATCATCCTTGCAGAGAAAAGATAATTTTGGATCGTGACCCCATCATCCAACTTGTTACCAATCCCTCCCAGCTTCAGAGCATTTGCAAGTTTTAAAAGCTGGCTAAACAGCACTGAGATTTTTTTTTTAAAGAAAAACAAGACAGAACTGGGGACAAATTCCTGGGGTACTCCATCAGAACCTTCCTTCCAAGCTGACAGCTACCCCAAAGGATTACTTTGGGGGACTGGTTGGCTCTTCAACCAATTCTGAATTGACATCATTGTGAAATATCCTAGGCCATACCTCAACACTTTTGTCCAAAAGCCAAATCTCTGCTGGTCTCTGTATGCAGATATCTACGGCATTCCCCCTGGCCTTAGACTGGCCCACAAGGCATTGAGATGATCTGACATAAGAAGCCCCACAACAATGCAAAATATTCCTAGTAACACTTTGGTGGTAGAAAAAAAATGTAACTAGAAACAAAATGGGTGCTCCCTGATTGGAAAACTGCTGGACAAACTGTGGCATGTAATGTATTTCAATATTTTTGTGCAGTAAGAAATGACTGATGCAAGGAATGTAGAGAAACCTGACAAGACATTCATAAGCTGATGCAGAGCAAAGAAAACAAAACCAGGAGAGTAACATACATAGTAACTAAAATGATGTAAATGGAAAAGAGGAAGGAAGGAGGGAGGGAGAAATAGGGAAGGAAGGAAGGAAACAAGCATTTACTAAGTACCTACTATGTTCCATGCTCTGTGCAAAGTGCTTTACAAATAGTCTTATTTTATCCTATTGACAATCCCAAGAAGGAGGTGTTATTATTATCCCCATTCTACAGGCGAGGAAACAGACAGATGTTAAGTGAAATGCCCAGGGTCACATGGCTAGGAAATATATGAGGCTGGATTTGAATTCTGGTATTTCTGACCCTTGGCCCAGCACTCTAACCACCACAGCACATAGCTGTGCTTTCTAAGGGGGATGAACTCATATTTTAGGCAACAACCAAACCAGTTTCTAGAGGAAAGTCTATGAAAGTCTTCTTTAGTAGAGAGAGGGAAGATTACAATTAGGTTACATTGATTGTCCAGTGAGATTACTGTGTTGGTTGATCTTGCTTCATTGTTTTTCTTTGTGACAATAGAGGGTTTATGGGTCAGGCAGGGCAAAATCAGAAAAATTGTCTAATGTCTATGGTGCATGAAGTGCCCTCACTAGCAGCTACTTTTCCCTTCTTCCACCTTCAACACATATTTGTAGGTTGGGTTCCACAGAGAACAACTGTTATCTAAAGTTCAAAGGTACTTTGTGTATCCACACTGATAAAACTATAGCTTAGGAGCCCCTACCAGTGCATTTACCTTTAATAATCAGTCATTAGAGATAATTAACTCAAAACAAAGGCTTTAATAGTCAGTAGATACAATCAACTCAAAATAAATTTACTAAGATGGCATAGTAAGAGCAGTGACTATAAACCATTCAACTTAAACCTAGAATGCACTTTTGCACATATACACAGAACTTCAGTGTGAAGAATGGGCCCAAACTGAGAGTATACTGGTAGTGTAGCACACATATAGGATATACAGTGGTCCAGGAAACTCATGTCTCCAGCACTATGCCTCCCTGTTTTTTTCTCTTCACACTAATCCCCACTGGGCACAACAACATCTCTGCTAGGCAGTCACTCATCTGGGTTGTCTCCTCTCTGCAGCTTAACCCCTGACTGCCAAAGCTAATTCTCTCTTAGAGTCAAAGGTGGCTGTCTTCTCTGATGCCAAGGATCATATTCCTTAGAGACCCCTCCACTGACTCTCTCTTTCTATCCCTAATGTGTGTGATATCTCCTACTGGGTAAGTAGCTCTGACAGTGAAGAGAGAGGGAGGAAAAGAGGAGAGTGAAATCTCTTCCCCCCTTTTTTTGCATGAACAGACTTCAGTGGGTGTGTAGTGTTGCATATACTGTTACACATTGTTGTTCTGTTGGTTGGCTTTGCTGTATTGAAGTTGGGGCTATTATTATCACTATTTTTTCAGTTGAGATCACTGACCCTCTAAGAACCTTAAATGACTTGGTCATGGTTTCATAGCTAGCAAATGTCTTAGGTGGGATTCAAATTTAGGTTTTTTGTTTGTTTGTTTTTGTGGGGCAACAAGGGTTAAGTGACTTGCCCAGGGTGACAGAGCTAGTAAATTTAGGTCTTCTTAACTTCCTCTGGTGCTCTATTATTCACTGTCATTCTGCTTTAATTAAACATAACCCCCACCCGCCACTGTGAAATTAAGTGTATGGTCAACCTAGTGAGTACTTCTATCCCCAGAGAAATAGGTGGGGGGAAACTGAGACACCGAGGATGAAGCTATGTTGCCTTGGTCACCTGTGTTCTCAGGCTGTGTGTACTCAGCACAATGGCATTGTGGTAAACCTATGGGAAATTGTTCTCCTGTGGAAGAGAATTTTTCTTTTGGTTCCTCAATTTGCTATGAGGCTTGATTAAATGTTATTTGTTTTGTACTAGTATGTCCTTTCAGGTCAGTTTAGTAAGTAAACATGTTGCCAGAGGCTTATAAGCTATGAGTTAGAGTGGGCCTCTGCGTGCATATGTGGGGGAGTGAGGGGGGGCATGTCCTAAGCTCACATGCCTCCGGCTCCTTAATATACAATTCTGCTCCAATCCTCCCTTTTATCTATTCTGTCCCTTCTGAATAAAGTACACCTTTTCAAATCCATATTCCAATCATCTAAGCACATCTCAGCGATGCCTATGAGGTTCAATTGGCCTCTTTGCATTAGGGTATCTGGTCCATCCTGTTTATTACCCATAATTTGTACATTGTGTATAGACATCTGAGGCCATAGGTTTTATTGCTATTTCTCTTCCCGGATATTATCTCCTGTGAATTACTGGTCCCCTCTTCTGCTATTCTTCCTCTTTTGAAACACCTGCTACTCTCCAGTGTAGCAAGCTTATTAGGTCTGTTTGGACAGCTTTCTGTCAAGCTCATCCCTTTTTTGATTTAAAACACTAGATTAGATTTCCAAGATCACAAGAAAATAAGCATTTTAACAGGCTATGTTAAAAGTTCACTCCAGTCTAAACAATTCAATTCAACAAACTCTATTAAGAGCAATGAGTTTTATTGCACGAGGCACTGTGTTAGGCACTGGGGACGCCTGCCCTTCCGTCCTCCTGAGGATGTGTGACATAAACACGGGTAACTCTGGATAAGAGAACTTGGGGAGGGAGGGAGCGAAGGAGAGAAAGAAGACACAGACAGACGAGTACAGTAAGAAAAACAAGCTCTAATGGCTCTTGCTAGCAGCTGCCCAAGACACATCTGGCTATCCTCTTCTTTTTCTTCCCACAAGCCCCTTGTAGTTCAAGGTCAGGAGTGGATCCTGGAACTTGGGAATGCTGGAGGAACCATCAGGCAAGTAGGTTGGTTTCCTCCCCACTCCCTTCCCCCAAGTCTCTCTAAACTCAGAACCCAGTGGGCGTGGCCAGAGAAGGGTTACATTGTAAAAGCTTGGACGTTGGCTTACCTCCAGTCTGGTAGGACCTTACCCATTCTCCATGAGCTTTGCCCAAATGTTTACTTTCAGCATTAAGTTGTTAACCAAAAAAGAACTGAGCTGTTTGATGTATTAATTGGGTGGGGAGGGGGCAGGGATGAGATTTTTCCTTTCAGAGGCAAGTGATATTTTGGCCAAGTGAGGGTGGACTGGGGGGGGGGGGCGTGGTGAAGCTAAAGTTGAAGAGGCAAAGAGAGGGAGCTGCTATGATCTTCCCATAAAATATGCCAGTTCAAGGTTAGGGTTAGGCCCCAGAACTTGGGAATTCTGGGTAAATGGTTTGATGAGCAGATTTGTTTCCTCCCCCAAGTCTTACTGAATCACTGTGTGTGGGGCCAAGGATAGGTTAACACTTGATAAGGGAAGAGAACAGTCTGAAAATGGCAGGATTAGTAGTTCTTCATTGTGGTTAATTAACAAATTTGAGGACATTAATGGGACAGTTAGTGAACATCTAGAAACCATGTGGCATAGTGAACTGATATCAAAAGACTGTGAGGACTGGGTTCAAGTCCTGCCTCTCTCTGATACAATAAGGGTTAAGTGACTTGCCCAAGGTTACACAGCTAGTAATTGTCAAGTGTCTGAAGCTAGATTTGAACTCAAGTCCTCCCAAATCCAGGTCTGGTGCTTTATCAACTATGCCACCTAGCTGCCCCATCATTGAACCTCTTGATGCTCCAGGTAAATCTTGAAGACTGAAAGTTGAAGAGAAGATGCTGACTTAAATTGGTGGAGGAAGTTTCCTCACCTGGGAGTTCTCAATCCCATTCCAAATCCCAGTACTGATCCATCTCTCTATCCATCTTAAGGAGATCACTCCAGTGAACATCTGAAGAAGAAAGCCATGATCGCAGAGGCAAGCTGGTTTCATGAATCCATTGTCCAGCCAGCTGCCAAAGTGATATTCATGATTTGGGTATTTCCCTGCTCAATAAACTCCTAGTCTAGGATGGAGTAAAAACTTTTCTAGTTGACATTTCAAGCTCTTCCCTACCTGCCTCTGACCTACCTTTGCAGGTTTATTGCCCAGAACTTCCCTTCACACACATCAATCCATCTCCTCTATTTGTGCCTTCACAGGGACTGTTCCTCCACACTGAGTGCACTTCCCCCTCACTTCTGCCCCTGCATCCTCACTCAGCTTCCAGAGAGATCTTACTAAAGACCAGGTGTGACCACGTTACTCCCCTACTCAATAAACTCCAGTGGCTCCCTATTATCCCCAGAATAAAATAGAAAATACTCTGTTGCACATTTAAAGCCCTTCACAACTTGGCCCCTTCCTACCGTTCTAGTCTTCCTACACTTTAATCCCTTCTACATTTTTTGCACACAATTTTGGGGAAAAAAATAACATTTATTAAGCACTTATCATGTGCCAGGCATTGTGCTAAGAGCTTTACAAATATTATCTCATTTGATCCCCACAACAAGCCTGGGAGATAGTTACTATTATTATCCCCACTTTTCAGATGAAGAACTAAGGCAGGCAGGAAAGGGAAAAGACTTGCCCAAGGTCACACAGCTAGTAAATGCCTTAGGTTAGATTCAAATTCAAGTCTTGAATTTCTGGTCTAGTGCTCTCTTCACTTCACCACCAGCTGACAACTCTGTCCTTTTTCACTGCTTCACCTCTATGCCTAGAATTCTCTCCTGTCTCTTGGCTTCTTAGATCTTTTTTTATGTCTCAGCCCAAATCCCTTCTTTTTCTAGAGACCTTTCCTAGTCCTCTCCCCTGCCCTGTCCTGCCCTGCTCTGCCCTCCCCTTCTCTCCTAGCACCTTCCCAATGGGATTGCCTATCATTTCCACTGTGTAGATATCTAGTATGTGCATAGTTGTTTATTTACATGGTGTCTCCCCCATTAGAATGTAAGCTTCTTGAGGGCAAGATCCATACTTTGGACTTGCTTTATATCCTCAGGAACTGACAGTGCCAGAAACATAGTAAGAGCTTATTAAAATGGTTGTTGACTAACTCCAATACCATCTACTACTTGAAGCCTTTTCAAATCCCCCTGACTTCTAGTATCTCCCCCAGCCCTGACAAAATGACCTTGTACTCCCCATGTATATACTTGTAGTTCAACCAGTTGTCCCCCTTCCCCCCAATGTAAGTTCCTTGAGGGCAGGGAATCAGTTTTGGTTTTGTTTCCCCAGTGTCTAGCATAGAGTAGGTACTTAATAAATGTATGAGGATTGATGAAGAATATGTAAAGCCAATCTAACCCCATTTCCCTTTTTGACAGGGTTATTAGCTTGATTGATCAATTTCAGCAAAACAGCTCATGCTAGTCATGTGGATCAGATGGAGAGATATGGGCTAGAATTGCCCTTTAAACCACAGCCCTTAGGCCAAATCCAGCTGCAGCCTCTTCCTTTGGCCCTGAAAGCCAAGAAGGGTAGACATATTTTAAAATAACATTTTATTGTATTTTAAAAGTTAAAAAAAACCAGACATATGTATATAGATATATAGATATAACCTATATCAGATTACCTGCTATCTAGGGGAGGGGGGAGGGAGGGAAGGGAGGGAGAAAAATCTGAAATTGTAAAGCTTGTATAAACAAAAGTTGAGAACTATCTTTACATGTAACGGAAAAAATAAAATACCTTATATGCAAAATTAAAAACAAAACAAAACAAAAAAACCCAGACAAACATTCTTAGCTCCTAGGCCCTACGAAAACAGATTGTAGACAGGATTTGACCTTAGTTTGCCAGCCCCTAGACTAGAAGATAGTGCAGGTAGATGGATTCAGGACAGATAGAATGGCTGAACCCAGATAGTATACCTCACTGGATTAATATCAACTATAAAATGAAGGAGGTGAACCAAATCTATGAGCCTTTGAACTTGGAAGGAAATCTCCAGTGGAGTACCTCAGGGTTCTCTGCTTGGTCCTGTGCTGCTGTGCTGTTTAGATTTTTATATCAATGACTTGACTGAACGCAAAGATGCCATGCTTATTATATTTACAAATGACGTGAAGATGGAAGCTTAGCCATGACAGCGGATGACCAAAAAAAATCTTGGCAGCCTAGATTATTGGACTGAGTCTAGTATGATGAAATTCATAAATAGAAAATTCAAAAAAGCTCACCCATACAAAAGGGGGAATCTGAAAAAGCTCTGGAGGGCTAGTAGATTGTATGCTCAAGGGGCAACTAGGTGGCACAGTGGATAGAGCATGGGCCCTGGATTCAGGAGGACCTGAGTTCAAATCCAGCTTCAGATACTTAACACTTACTAGCTGTGTGACCCTGGGCAAGTCACTTAACTCCAATTGCCTGACCAAAAAAAAAAAAAAAGATTGTATGCTCAAAGTGAGTCAACTGTGATATATGGAGGAATGAGGAAGGAGGGAGGGAGGGAGGACTGGAGGAAGGAAGGAAATCCTGTGCCAAGGGTCATGCTAAGTGCTTTACAAATATGATCTTCTTTATTTTCCCAACAACCTAGGGAGGTAGGTGCTATTATCATCAGATGAGAAAACTGGGGCACACAGGATTAAGTGACTTGCCTAGGGTCACACAACTAGGAAATGAAGGCAGATCTGAATTCAGTCCTTCCTGACTCCAGGCCCAGCACTTTATTCACCATGCCACCCAAGGGTCTGAGTCTACAGAGTTGATAGGCCCATTGGCCCCTGCCTCAGACTACATCTGGCACTGTATTTTATTTTAATTTTTTTTTTTTGGTGAGGCAATTGGAGTTAAGTGACTTTCCCAGGGTCACACAGCTAGTAAGTGTCAAGTGTCTGAGGCTGGATTTTAACTCAGGTCCTCCTGAATCCAGAGCCATTGCCCTCAAGAGGCTTACATTTTAATAGGGGATAGAATAGTCCTATAAGTGATTATATATGTATAATGTATCACAGAATAATAATAATAATGTTGTTTGTGGATGCTTCCTTGTCTCCATAAAACTGCTCTTTACAGGAAAGCCTGGAATGTAAAGTCTCACGTTGGAGTCCTGCTGTCATACTCCCTGTGATAACAGGCTCTTGGAGTGTGGTTCATCAAATGGAGAGAAGAATATTCATCCTACCTCCTTCCCAAGGGTTTGTGAGAAACATAGGAGATAATGAATCTGAAACCCTTTAGACACAGTGAAGCAGAAGGAGTGTGTAGGCAGGTGATAGGATGATTGTTTTTGGGTCTATTCTGCCCTGAGGAGGCAGAAAGTACTCTTCTTCTCCTCATCTTCTTCTCCTCATCTTCTTCTACCATGCTCTGCATTGGATACCTTCCCTTCCTTTCTACTTTTCAGACTCCTTTTGTGTGTTACCTTCCCCCATTCAATTTGTAATCTCCATAATGGCAGGGACTGGCTTTCTTTCTGCTTGTTTTTGTATTCCCAGAGCTCAGCCTGGCACATAGTAGGTGTTGAACAAATGTTTCTTGATTGACTTGTTATTTTCTCATTGGTCACAAGCTCTTTGCTTTAGACATTTTAGATGCACTTAGAATCACAGGAATGGCTGACATTTATATGGCATTTTAAGGCTTGTGATCCACTTTATATTGCATTTTTTTTTCACTTGATTCTCAAAGGCTGCAGGTAACAGAGCTAATATCATCCCTA
The DNA here is from genome assembly GCF_019393635.1 of Dromiciops gliroides. NCBI lineage: Eukaryota > Metazoa > Chordata > Mammalia > Microbiotheria > Microbiotheriidae > Dromiciops > Dromiciops gliroides. The sequence goes on along the minus strand of NC_057867.1, from coordinate 27,003,683 downwards.
TTTTGCAGATGAGAACATTGAGGTTCAGTAAGTGATTTCTCCAAGATCACCCAGATAGTAAATGGCACACATTATGGCACAGTGAAAAGTATTGGCCTCAAGGAGGGATTAATTTGGAATAACAGCACCTCAGCTGGCATCTCAGATCTGCCCCTTACTGCCAGCATGACCCTGAGCCTCAGTTTCCTCATTTTCCATGGCCTTTGAGGTCCCTTCAGCTCTAAGTCTCTGATGCCAAATATCCCAGGCAATATTTGAACCTCAGTGATTCTGACTCCATCCAGGTGCATCTCTTTGCCCCAGATCAAGTTGCCTGTTATGTTCAAAATTCTAAATTATATTCTAAATTATAATTATCCTTGTTTGTGCAAACCTCCTGTACATTTGGAAAAGACGGTATAGACGGACAACATTTGGGGCTCAAAATTGAACAGAAGAAGAAAACAACAACAAACCGGTCCCAGCCGGATTGCTTCTAGGAGACTGATGCATCTATGCTGCCCCCTACCTTCGCATGAAAGCAAAGACCCGGCTTTTCATTACCTGTAGTCAGCCAGGGTTGCAATACAACAGCAAGCCTTGGAACACAGCTGCTTCTAGAAAACTAAATGGGGGCATCCCTCAGGGGGCAAGGGAGAGAGGCAAGATATTATAACTGGGAAATAATATAGGAACATGGGAAAGGAAGAGCTAAGTCAAATCACCCAGCATATATTATCTAAGCATTTGCTATGGGCCAGGCTGAATGCTAAGCAAGCAGGGGGAGTGGGGGGTGGTAGAAAGAGAGGCAGGTGACAGTGTCTACTCTCAAGGAGCCCACATTACAGTGGGGAGACGACACACAAATGGCTATGTCCATGCAAGATATATTCAGGGAAAATTGGAGACAATTATAGAAGGAAGGTCTAAACACTGAGGTCTGAGAAAGGCCCCTTGCAGAAGACAGCATTTGAGGTGAGATTGAGATTTGAAACAAGCCAAGAGGTACAGGTGAGGGAGGGGGGAGCGTCTGGGCATGGGGGGGGCAACAGCTGGAAAGGCCAATGTCATTGTCTCACGGGGTGGGGTGTCAAGGGGGGGAAGTGTGAGCCTGGGAAGATAGGGAGGAAGGTACCAGTTTGTGAAGACTTTTTTCAAAGGAAGATGGAAAATTTTCCATTTTCTCCTGGAGGTAATCAGGAGCTAGTGGAGTTTATCGATTAGGGAAGTGACATGGTCAGGCCTGAGCTTTATGAAGATCAATTTGACAGCTGAGAGGAGGCTACAGTGCAGTGGGGAGAGGCTTGAGGTAGATGGACCCCCCAGCAGGATATTGCAAGACTCCACGCGGGAGGTGTTGAGGGGCCAGCAGCAGGACGGTGGTTGTGGCAGAGGAGAGAGGGGGGAGTCTGGGAGAGAGAGTGTAAAAAGTAGAAACCACAGGACTCGGTAATGGGGAGACTAGGAGGAAGGTGTTGCTGTTGTCAGTAATAGGGAAGTTCAGAACAGGGGAGGTTTGGGGGAAAAATAATGAGTTCAGCTTTGGCTACGTTGTTTAAGAGGCTTACGTGACACCCAGTTACGGATGTCTAATAGGCAGCTGTTGATGCAAAACCCAGGGCCGAGAGAGGGGTTATGGCTGGACAAATGCATCTGAGAACCATCTGCATAGAATTGATAATTGAATCCATGGGAGACGATGAGGTCAGCAAGTAGGAGCGGATAGGGGGAGAAGGAGTAGGCATAAGAGACATCTGCTGGTTGTGGAACTGGAGAGGGGAGAGCATGTGACTGGGGAGAGTGCTCCAGCAGCCCCCTCCCACTGTGGAGAGAAGGCTTCCATCATGCTGGGAGGGACCCCCTGGGGCGAACTTGGGGGGACCTTGGAATCAATGAGATCTCAGCCCCGTTTGAACATTCTTTCTTGTCTCCCTTCTAACCACAGAAATAAATAGGGACATGGTTGTTTTTTTATATCTCTGTTCCATGTCTCCTGCACTACACAACAGCCCCCCACACAGCAGATTGTAATAAATGCTTGTTTCTGCCGTCTCCTGTATAAGGCTGGTACATCAGGAACCTATTAGAGTACCTGCATGGAGGTCAGGCTCTCTTTAATTTTTCCTAAAAGGCATCAACATGTCTCTTAGGGGAAAAAATAGTTTTACTGTGTAATGGAGGGAAAAAGAAAATATATTTTAAAATAACCCTTAGACTCAATTGATCGAGGGGGCAAAGGTTTGAGGTGTGGGTGCTTTTTTCCTGGCTTCCTAGAGCATAAGACAGCCAGGCCATAAACCCACAAGGAATCAGTACTTGTCACACCTAGCAGATATCCCACTGCTGTGCAGCTATGGAGAGTTGTAAACAGAGCTGGGCCTGGAATCAGGGACGTCTGAGTTCATATCTGGTCTCTGACAGTTACTAGCTGTGTGACCCTAGGCAAGTGATTTCACCTCTCTGTGCCTCATTTTCCTCATCCCTAAAATGAGCATCATAACAGCACTGTTCCCCCCACCCCCAAGGTTGTCATGAGGATCAAATGAGATAATATTTGGGAAATTCTTTATAAATTGTAAAAGTACTATAGAAATTCTGGCTAGTATTGTTATTGTTATTGTTGTCAGTCATGTCTTACTCTCTGTGAGCCTGTTTGGAGTTTTCTTGGCAGAGATTCTGTAGTAGTTTGCCACTTCCTTCCCCAGTTAATTTTACAGATGCAGAAACTGAGGCAAACATAATTAAGTGACTTGCACAGGGTCACACAACTAATAAGGTCTGAGGCCAGCTTTGAACTCAGGAAGATGAATCTTCCTTACTTCTAGGCCTGGTGCTCGATCTGCTGCAGTGCTACCTGACTGCCTAATTATTGTTTTTCTTTTTTTTTCTTTCTTTTTGTTTTTTGTTTGTTTTGCAGGGCAATGAGGGTTAAGTGACTTGCCCAGGGTCACACAGCTAGTGTCAAGTGTCTGAGGTTGAATTTGAACTCAGGTCCTCCTGAATAAAGGGCTGGTTCTTTATCCCACTGTGCCATCTAGCTGCCCCCAATTATTGTTATCATTATCATTAGTACTTACTGTGTGACCCTGGGTGAGTCGCTTGACCTATGACTGACTCAGTTTTCTTATCTGTCAAGTGGGGATACTAAAATTACCTACTTCCCTAGATTATCCCAAGGATAATGTGAGATAGATAATATTTATAAAGAATATGGCAAAAATTAAAATCCTATGTAGAGGTCAACTGTTGTTACTATTACTCATTATCATTGCTATAATGTTACTATTACTAGCAGTGTGACCCTGGACAAATCACTTGGCCTCTGTCAGTTTCTTTATCTCTAAAGTGGAGACAATAACATCCCCAAGCTCTCAGGGTTGTGATGAGGATAAAATGAAATAATTTTTGTAAAGCACTTTGGAAACCTTAAAGCAATATATGAATGCTTGGCATTATTTTCACTATTATTCTAATTATTATTTGTATTGTTTTTTCATTGTCATTTTAACTTGCTGTGTGACCCTGGGCAAGTTGCTTGATCTATGTCTACCTCAGTTTTCTTATCTGTAAGGTGGGGATAAAAATAGAACCTATTTCCCTGGATTGTTCTGAGGATCAAATATTTGTAAAGTGTTTTGCAAACTTTATAGTACTATATAAATGCTGATTAGCATCATCATTGTTACTGAAATCTTGCGATTATTACTTGTGGGACACCTGGGTGAGTTGCTTGACCTATGTTTATCTCAGTTTTCTTATCTGTAAGGTGGGGATAGTAATAGAACCTAACTTCCTGGATTATTCTGAGGATAAAAATGCGATAACATATATAAAACATTTTGCAAATTTCAAATCCCTAATTGAATGTTGACTACCTCTATTGTGGTGGTGGTGGTTGTTATTGGTGGAATGATCACAATTATTCCAATTAGTACTTGCTGTGTGACCCCTAGGTAAGTCATTTGACCTCTAGTTCAATTTCCTGATTTGTAAAATAGTAATAACAGCAGCCTGAACTCTAAGGGTTGTTGGGATGATAACATTTATAAAGCCCTTTGCAGAGCAGTAAGAAGAACAAGAATTCCAGCTCTAGTCATTGTTATTGTCATAATTACTGTGACTTGCAGTGTGATGCCAAGCATGTCACTTGACCTCTCTCCCTCAGTTTACTCATCTGAAAAGCGCTATTATCCTAATAATAACACTTAGCCCTCTGGATTGTTTTGAAAACTAAATGAAATTATATCTGTAAAGCACTTTGAAAAACATAACATATCTATTTTTTTGAGGGTCAATGGGGGTTAAATGACTTACCCAGGGTCATCCAGCTAGTAAGTGTCAAGTGTGTGAGGCAAGATTTGAACTCAGGTCCTCCTGAATCCAGAAAAACATATCAAAGTTGACAAATGCCCTTATGATAATAACCATGACTAGTATCATTGGTATTATTACTAGCTGTGTGACTGCAAGTCAATTGACCACTATGTTCCTCAGTTTCTACATCTGTAAATTAGCAATAATAATGACACCTGCTTCCCTGGGTTGTTATGATGAAAAAATGAGACAATATTTGGAAAGTACTTTATATATATGAAAGCAGGGGCTTCTAGGTAGAGCACCAGGCCTGAAGTCAGGAAGACTCATCTTCCTGAGTTCAAATCTGGACTCAGACATTTATTAGCTGTATGACCCTGGCCAAGTCACTTTACCCTGTTTGCCTCAGTTTCCTCATCTGTAAAATGAACTGGGGAAGGAAATGGCAAATTACTCCAGTATCTGCCAAGAAAACCCCAAATGGGGTCATGAAGAGTCAGACATGCCTGAAAACAACTGAAATATGAAAAGTACTATATGAATCCTAGCTGTTATTGTAGTAGGGGTGCTTGTTGTTTTTGTTATTCTTCCAATATTTATTATTTTCTGAACACTTAACAGTATCATTTGCTATGTAACCCTGATCAGTCACTTGACCTGTGTCTGCCTTGGTTTTTGCATCTATGAAGAGGGGATAAAAATAAGCATCTAGACCCCAGGGCTGTTCTGAGGATCAAATGAGATCATATTTTCAAAGCTGCTCGAAACCTTAAATCCATGCATGAATTTGGACTATTTAGTATTCTCTTCATTATCATCTTTATGATTACTCCTACTAATGACTGTGTGACCCTAGAACAGGCATTTGCCCAATGCCTCAGTTTCATTATCTGAAAAACATGGATAATAATATCCCCAAATTTCCAGGGTTCTAGTGAGTATAAAATGAAATAACATTTGAAAAGCATTTTGGAAAATATAATGCACAATATGAGTACTGGACACTTATCATTATTCTATTTGTTATTTTTATTGTTCTTTTTTCCTTCTTTCTTTCTTTCTTTCTTTCTTTCTTTCTTTCTTTCTTTCTTTCTTTCTTTCTTTCTTTCTCTCTCTCTCTCTCTCTCTCTCTCTCTCTCTCTCTCTCTCTCTCTCTCCCTCCCTCCCTCCCTCCCTCCCTCCCTCCCTCCCTCTCTCTCTCTCTCTCTCTCTCTTTCTTTCTTTCTTTCTTTCTTTCTTTCTTTCTTTCTTTCTTTTTGGGTGAGGCAATTGGGGTTAAGTGACTTGCCCAGGGTCACACAGCTAGTAAGTGTTAAGTGTCTGAGGTCAAATTTGAACTCAGGTCCTCCTGAATCTAGGGCTGGTGCTCTATCCACTGTGCCACCTAGCTGCCCATTGTTTTTTTTTTTTTTTTGTACTATTATCACTTCTAACATCATTGTAATTTGCAGTGTGACCCTGGGCAAGTCAATTTACCTGTGCTTGTATTGTTGTTATTGTTTTTAATCTGTAAACTGGGGATAGGAATTGTATCTACAGCCCAGAGTAGTTGTGAGAAGAAAAGGAACTACTATTTGTAAAGGACTTCATAAATCTCAAAGCACTCTAGGAATGTCAGATATAACTATTGCTCCTACTACTAATATTGCTATTGCTATTACTACTATTATTACTACAACTATTACCAGTCACCATTACCATTACTACTAAGACTAGCTGTGTGACTCTGGGTAAGTCACTTGAGGATATTATCTCCATTTTTCAAATAATGAAACTGAGGCATAATCATAAAGATGTCTGCCTCAGTTTTCTCATATTTATAGTGGGGAATACTACTAGTACCTATATACCAGGGGTGTCCTGAGAATAAAGTGGGATAATATGGGCAAAGCACTTCACAAACCTCCAAGTATTCTATAAATGCCAAGTATTCCTATTCCTATTGCTGCTTTTGCTATTATTATCAATGCTATTACTATTATAACTAGGACTAATTGTGTGACCCTAGGAAAATCACTTGACCCATATCTGCCTCTGTTTTTCTGTCTGCAAAATGGGGATACTAGGGGCAGCTAGGTGGCACAGTGGATAGAGCACTGGCCCTGGATTCAGGAGGACCTGAGTTCAAGTCCGGCCTCAGACACTTAAGAATTACTAGCTGTGTGACCCTGGGCAAGTCACTTGACCCCAATTGCCTCACCAAAAAAAAAATGGGGATACTAATATCAGCTATATTCTAGGGTTATTATGAAAATACAATGAGATAATATTTGTAAAGTCCTTCACAAACCTCAGTGTCTTATGAGTGCCAACTATTCCTATTCTTTTTTCTGTTCTTGTTAACATCACTGTTATAAATGTGATTACAGCTAGTAATAATACCAATGATACTAATCATGGTTATTATCATAAGGGCATTTGTCAACTTTGATATGTTTTTCTGGATTCAGGAGGACCTGAGTTCAAATCTTGCCTCAGACACTTGGGCAAGTCATTTGACCTCTGCCTCAGGTTTTAAAAATATATAAAGTTGGGGCAGCTAGGTGGCGCAGTGGATAGAGCACTGGCCCTGGAGTCAGGAGTACCTGAGTTCAGGTTCAGGTCCAGCCTCAGACACTTAACACTTACTAGCTGTGTGACTCTGGGCAAGTCACTTAACCCCAATTGCCTCACTAAAAAAAATTAAAAAAAATATATAAAGTGATGATCCAAGACAATGCCAAAGGACTATGGATGAAACCTACTCTCCACCTCCAAAGAAAGAACTGATAGTGATGGAACAGACTGAAGCAGGCTATTTCTCACTTTCTTTCATTTTAAAATTTTAATCGAGTTTTCTTGTACAAAATGACAGATACGGTAAAATTTTACATAATCTTACATATATAACACATATCTGATTGTTTGCTGCTGGGGGGGGGGAGGGAAAGAAGGATAAAGATTGGAACCCCATACTATAAATAACAATGTTTATTATAATATATGGGATGTTTACAGCACATGCCTCTAAAGATTCGTTCTGATAATTAGACGAAATATTTGCCAAGAACTTTATAAATCTTAATACCCTTCATTAGTATTGACAGTTGATTACTATTAGCATGATTACCATCATTGTCACTGTCATTATTACTACTATGAGGCTTACTAATAGCTGTATGACCCTGAACAAGTCATTTGACCTCCACCTCAATTTCCTTTTCTGTAAGGTGGAGATATCACCAAATTCCCAAGGCAGTATTGGGGATAAAGTGAAATAATTTTCATAAAGCACTCGGGAAAGCATAAAGCACTAGATGAATGTTGGCTATTTGTTATTATTATTTTCCTTATCTTAATTTTTGAGAGAATAAAATGAAATAAAACACTTTGCAAACCTCAAAGCACTCTACGAATGCCAAGGATTCCTATTCCTGTTAGTAATATTTCTATTGTTACTGCTATTACCAAAACCTTTGCTATTATCATTGCTGATACTTTTGTAACTACAATGAGCTATGTGACCTTGCTCAAGTCCCTTGACTTACATCTACCTCAGTTTTCTTATCTGGAAAGTGGGAATACTAATAGCAGTTATATTTTTGGATTTTTCTGAGAATGAAATTAGCCAATTTTATAAAGCATTTCACAAACTGGTATTAGTATTTCTATAACCATTACTGTCACCATTACCTTTACTATTACTGTCATCACTGCTCATACTTTTGCTAGTTTGACTAGCTGTGTGACCCTGAACAAGACCCTTGATATCTGCCTCACTTTTGTCATGTGTGAAGTGGAAATAATCAGAGTACCTACCTGTAAAAATCGTTCTGAGGATGAAATGATATATTTGTACAAATATCTGTAAACCTTAATTTCTTTCATGAGTATTGACTAACTCTTCTTATTTTTATCACCCTCATCACTCCTCCCACCCCTACTCCCACCCCCATCCCTACCAATAGTTTTGTGACCTTGGACATGTCACTTGATAACTTCCTAAGTTTCCTTATCTTTAAGGTGCGAATAATTACATCAACAAACTTCTATAGTTGGTTGCTTTAATGTTTCTAGAGTCCTTTACAAATATTATCTCATTTTATTATCATTTTTAAAGTGAGGATACTATTATTAGCAACATCCTGGACTTGTTTTGAGAATACAATGATATAATGCTTGTAAAGCACTTCAAAAATATTAGATTGCTCTATGAATGGCAATTATTCCTCTTCCTATTGCTTCATCAATCCTATACCTATGATTTCTTTTTCTATGGCTATTATTATTACTAATATGATTACTATTATAACCACCATTACTATTACTATTATTACTACTACTGTCACCATTGCTATTACTATTACTATGAGTAGTTGTGTGACCCTGAGGAAGTCACTTGATCTCTGCCTCAGGTTTGTCATATATAATGTGGAGATAACCTCCCAGAATTGTTCTGAGAATCATATGAAATAATATTTAAAGAGAACTTTGTAAACTCCCTTAGCCTTCATGATTGTTGACTATTATTGTTATGTCACTTGACATATCTTAGTTTCCTTATCTTTAAAGTGGGGATAATGACATCACCAATGTCCCAGGGTTGTTCTGAGGATAAAATGAAATAATTCTTGTAAAGCACTTTGGAAAACTTAATGTTGGATGAATACTGACCATTGTTATTCTACTCACTAATTTATTCTTCTTAAAGATGTTTATTATTATTATTATTATTATTATCATTTCAAGTACCATTATAACTTTCACTGTTACCTTGGGCAAGGCATTTGTCCCATATCTGCCTCGGTTTTCTCATCTGTCAAGTGGGGACACTAATAGCAACTAGGATTGTTCTGAGAATAAAAGGAGATAACCAATACCATAAACATAGCTATTAACATTGCTATTGTGGGGGCAGCTAGGTGGCGCAGTAGATAAAGCACCGGCCCTGGATTCAGGAGTACCTGAGTTCAAATCCGGCCTCAGACACTGAGCACTAGCTGTGTGACCCTGGGCAAGTCACTTAACCCAGTTGCCTCACTAAAAAAAAACAAAACCAAAAACCAAAACAAAAAAACCCCAACATTGTTATAGTGATTACAACAACTATCTGTGTCCAGTACTTCTCAAACCTCATAATGTTCTATGAATGCAAACTATTACTATTACCATACTGGTGCCATTGTATTTCCTTTTTCTCTTTTCTGTTACTGTTGTGTTGTTGTTGCTTTTGCATTTGCTTTTGCTCCTTCTGTTGTTGTTACTGATGCAATTATTGTTCCTGTTGCTGTTGCTTTGGCATTTGCTTTCCTGTTACTATTACTGTTCCTTTTGTTCTTACTATCACTCTTGGTAGTGCTGTTACTGTTATCATTGTTTTTGTTACTGTTGTCACATTGAATTCTGCTCTTCTTTTTGTTGTTACCAGTATTGTTGCTATCATTGTTACTTTTATTGATGTGATTGCTATTACTTTTACTGTTGATATTGCTGTTGTCGTTATTGTTGCTGTTAGTTTTGTTGTTATTGCTGCTGTTGCATTTGCTTTTGCTTTTACTGTTGTTGGTACCATTACTATTGCTGTCACTGTTATTGATACTTTTACTGTTGTTATTAATGTTACTCTACCTGTTGCTACTGTTACTGTTGTTTTAAATGTTGCTGTCACTATTACTATTTCTTTTACTATCGCTGTTCTTACTATTACTTTTGTTATTGTGGTTACTATAACTATTATTATTGCTGTTACTGTTGTGATGTTTAAAATCTAAATTATGTGATGGCCTTAAATTAAAAAGCTTCAGTACTAGTCTTTGGGCATTAAACATTTATTAAAACCATACAGGTATTCACACGGAGTTCAGAAAGTTAAGAAAAAGAAAGCCTACCTAGTCTAGAGTTCCAGCCTGTTATGGTTCCTCCTCAAGTCTTCCAGCCTGCTTCAACCACGAACTCACTCGCAAACTGATTGTGGAAGCTTTTTATAGGTCTGGAACAGAGGCGGTCCTTACACACTGCTTCAAGCTGATTGGTTGGTGTCCTCCAAGTTAAGTTCACAGTCTAGCTTCTGAGAACCATACCTTCTTAAGGGCTAGCCAGGTGTGCTTACAATCTAGTTAACTTTGAAGTAGACTAATCACAGTCAATCACTCTCACTTGAGTCAATCAGTTTAGATTAATCTCCAGATGGGTCTTTGAGTATCTGCTAAATCCCATTATTTTATCCCACTGTTCTTCCTGCTATTCTTATTGCTGTTACTCTTGTGGTTGCTGTTACTTTTACTATTTTAGTTACCTTGAATGTTGATGTTCCTATTGTTATTGTTGCTGTTGGTTTTTTTACCCTATGATTGTTGCTGTTTGTGTTCCTGTTGCTGCTGTTACTGTTACTCTGGCCTATGCTGTTACTGTTACCATTACTGTTGATATTACTTTTGCTGTTGCTGTCAATGTTGTTTTTGTTAATGTTGATGTTGCTATTACTGTTACTTTTACTCTTGCTGGTACTTTTACAATTTTTTAAAATGTTATAGCTACTGTTATTGTTACCTTTACTGTTGCTGTTACTATTACTTTCACTGTTACTGATGCTGTAAGTATTCCTGTTGCAGCTACTCTTGCTATTATTGTGGCTGTTACTTTTACCATTCCTGTTGCTGTTCTTATTAACATAACTTCTCCAGTTCCTGTTGTTCTTGCTGTTACTTTTACATTTGCTGTTACTGTTAATTTTGTTGTTGATATTCCTTTTGTTGTTGCTGTTATGATTTTGCTTTTGATCTTTCTGTTGTTACTATTACTGTTGCTGTTACTTTTGTTGTTTATGTTACTGTTATTGTTATTATTTCTGTAACTGTTCCTTTTACTGTTACTATTACTTTTGTTCCTTCTTGCTGTTACTATTACTTTTGACCTTTCTGTAGTTGTTACTGTTGCTATTATTGTTACTGTTGCTTTTGCTATTGTTTTTGTTGATGCTGTTACTGTTACTTTTGCTTTTTACATTGTTGTTGTACTTGTTACTTTTATTGTTACTATTGTTTTTACTTTTGGTTGTGGTGTTGTTACTGTTATTGTTACTTTTGTTGTTGCTTTTACTATTACTCTTTTGTTGATGTTGCTTTTACTGTTGGTGTTATAATTCTGTTTTTGCTCCTGCTGTTGTTACTATTACTGTTGCTGTTACTTTTGTTGTTCTTTATTGTTTTGTTTCTGTCGTTGTTACCATAACTGTTACTATTTTTGTAATTGTTCCTTTTGCTGTAACGATTACTTTTGTTGTTCCTTTTGCTGTTACTATTAATGTTGTTTCTGTAGTTATTATCATTATTACTTTTGCTGTTGCTGTCATTGTTACCATTATTGTTCCTGTTTTTGTAATTATTTTGGGTGCTGGTACTTTTGCTGTTCCTGTCATTCATGTTACTATTGAAATTACCACTATTTTTGTTACTTTTATAGTTGCTATTGATTTTATTTTTACTTTTGCTGTTACTTTTATTTTTGTTGTTGCTTTTGCTGTTACTTTTGTTCTTGCCATTGTTGTTTTTATTGTTACTGTTACCTTTGTTGTTGTTACTGTTTATTATTTTTACTGTTGCTATTACTTTTGATCTTTTTGTTACTACTGCTGTTGCATATGTTGTTGCTTTTACTGTTACTATGGCTGTTATTCTTACTTTTGTTGTTGCTGTTGTATACTACTGCTGTTACTTTTGTTCTTATTATTGCTTTTATTGTTACTGTCACTATTGATGTTATTTTTGTGTTTGCTGTTGTTATTATTACTGTTAGTTTTGGTTTTGCTGTTGCTAAGATTACTGTTACTTTTGTTTTTGCTGTTTTTTGTTACTGTTGATGTTATTGTTGCTTTTGTTCTTACTGTTGATTTTTACTGTTACTTTTTCCTGTTACTTTTGCTACTATTACTTTTCTGTTTGCTGTTGCTACTATTACTGTTATTTCGTTTTTGCTGTTGTTGTTACTGTTGATGTTACTATTACTTTCACTGTTATTGCTACTTCTGTTCTTGTTATTACTTTTGCTGTTGCTACTATTGCTTGTGTTTACTATTGCTATTACTGTTACTTTTGTGTTTGCTGTTGCTGCTATTACTGTTACTTTTGTTTTTGCCATTACTGTTGCTATTACTGTTTTGTTTTTATTGTTGCTGTTATTATTACTGTTACTTTTGTTTTAGTTGTTACTTTTGCTATTGCTACTATTACTGTTACTTTCATTTTTGCTGTAGCTGTTACTGTTGATGTTACTATTACTTTCACTGTTATTGCTACTTCTGTTCTTATTACGTTTTCTGTTGCTATTACTTATGTTTACTGTTGCTGTTACTGTTTAGTTCTTATTGTTGCTGTCATTATTACTGTTACTTTTGTTTTAGTTGTTTCTTTTGCTTTTATTTTTGTGTTTTCTGTTGCTATTACTTGTGTTTACTGTTGCTGTTACTGTTTAGTTCTTATTGTTGCTGTCATTATTACTGTTACTTTTGTTTTAGTTTCTTTTGCTTTTATTTTTGTGTTTTCTGTTGCTATTACTTGTGTTTACTGTTGCTGTTACTGTTTAGTTCTTATTGTTGCTGTCATTATTACTGTTACTTTTGTTTTAGTTTTTTCTTTTGCTTTTATTTTTGTGTTTGCTGTTGCTACTATTACTGGTACTTTTGTTCTTACTGTTTTAATTATTACTGTTACTTTTTATTGTCACTTTTGCTGTTGCTATTATTACTGTTACTTTTATCTTGCTGTTATGACTGTTGCTGTCACTGTTACTGCTACTTTTGTTCTTGTTACTTTTGATGTTATTACTGTTTGTCTTTGTTGTTGCCACTATTACTGTTACTTTTGTTTTTGCTGTGACTGTTGCTGTTATTATTACTGTTACTTTTGTTTAAGTTGTTACATTTGCTGTTGCTACTATTGTTACTTTTGTGTTTGCTGTTTTTTTGTTACTGTTACTTTTGTTCTTACTGTTGGTTTTAATTGTTACTGTTACTTTTTTATTGTTACTTTTGCTGTTGCTACTATTACTGTTACTTTTGTTTTTGTTTTAGTTGTTACTATTGCTGTTACTTTTGTTGTTGCTCTTGCTTTTACTGTTGTTGTTCCTATTATTACTACTATCACCGTTTTCTGTTTCTGTTGCTTTTTCTTTGATTGGTCCTCTTATTCTTAATGTTGTTTCTTTTGCTTTTCCTGCTGCTGCTGTTGCTGGTACTTTTCCTATTGCTATTACTATTATTATTATTTTTAATTGCTGTTAATGTTCCTATTGCTGCTAATCTTATGATTCTGATTACCATTACTACTAGGTTTACTGCTACTATTAATATATCACTTTTGATGACTATAACTATTATTTTTTTAAATTAAAAAAAATTGTGGGGCAATGAGGGTTAAGTGACTTGCCCAGATTCACTCAGCTAGTAAGTGTCCAGTGCCTGTGGTTGGATTTGAACTCAGGTAATCCTGAATCTAAGTCCAGTGCTTTATTCACTACCTTTATGCACTACCTAGCTGCCCCTATGACTATAACTATTGCAACTTCTATGGATATTGGTGTTATTGCTATCATTATTATCTCTTTACCTGGACTATTACTATTTTTGTTGCTATTACTATTATAGCAAAAGCTGGTTGTGTTTTCTCTGTTAGCTACTTTACCTATTCCGGCCTTATATTTCTCAACTGTAAAGTGGGAATACTAATATCACCTTCATCCTAGTGTTCTACGATTAAATAAGATAACATTTATAAAGGGTCCCACAAATCTCAAAATGCTTTATCAGTGCCTACTATTCCTATTACTTTTTACTATTCTTATTACTTTTTTCTATTCCTATTAACACTATGACCAGCTGTGTGACCTTGGGCAAGTCACTTAACACCTGCCTCAGTTTTTTAAGTGGGGACACAACACATAACTCCAAGAATCATTCTGATGAAATATTTGTCAAGAGGTTTGTAAATCTTAATACTCTCCATGAGTGTTAATAATTGATTACTTAATAGCATTATTATCATTGTAATCATTGTCATTATCACAACGATTATGCCTACTAACAGCTGTGTGACCCTGGACAAGCCATTTAACTTCTACCTCAGTTTCCCTATCTGTAAGGTGGAGATAATAACATTACCAAATTCCCAAGATGGCAATAAGGATAAATATTAATAGAGCACTTTGGGAAAAAATAAAGCACTAGATGAATAATGGCCATTATTATAATTGTGATTCTATTCATTATCTTAATTTTTGTTGTTGCCCTTGTCATTTTCTTATCATTTCCAGTATTATTGTAACTTATTGTGTTATGTTGTACCTATATCTGCCTTAGTTGTCTGATCTGTAAAATGGGATTGCTTTTGACAACTGTATCCCAGCACTGGTCTGAGAGTAAAACGAGGTAATATTTGTAAAGCATTTCAGACACCTTAAAGTTCTCTGTGAATTCCAATTATAACTATGACCACAACTACTATGGTTAGTATTGCTATTACTATTACCTTTGCAATTTCTATTATATCACTACCATTGCTATAACTATAATTGCCTCAAAAATCCAGGGACATCTCCAGTCATCTTGATATATATCTTGCCACTGGACTCAAATGGCTGTGGAGAAGAGAGTGAAGTTCATGACCTTGTACAGCCTTCCCTTACTTAAATCCAATTCAGTGCAAGTCATGACATCACCCCAGTGTTATGGTCCTCTTTGGGAATGAAGGACAAACAATAATCATTACTCATGCTTTTATAAGTACAATGAACTATGTGACTGCTCAAGTCACTTGACTTACATTTACTTCCCTACTTTCTTATCTGGAAAGTAGGGATACTAATAGTAGTTACATTTTGAGATTGTTCTGAGAATGAAATTACATGATATTTGTAAAGCATTTCACAAACCTTAGAGTCTTCTATGAGTGCTAATTCTTCATCTTCCTGTTCCTATTTCTTCTATTGCTATTGGTAATGGTGTTGCTAATACTGTTAGTATTAACATTTCTTTTACCATTGCTTTTCTATTACCATTGCTTTTACTTTTACTAGTTTGACTAGCTGTGTGACCCTGAACAAGTATCTTGATATCTGCCTCAGTTTTGTCATGTGTAAAGTGGAGATAATCAGAGCACCTACCTGTAAAAATCATTCTGAGGATGAAATGACATAATATATTTGTAAAGATATCTGTAAACCTTAATATCCTTCATGAGCATTGTCCATTTCTTACCATCGCCCTCCACCCCTTTATCCTTCCACCCATCATCACCTATCATTAATCATCCCTACTAATGGTTTTGTAACCCTAGACAAATCATTTGATCTCTTCATGAGTTTCCTTATCTGTAAAGTAAGAATAATTGCATCAACAGACTTCCAGGGTTGGTTGCTTTGATGTTTCCAAAGTCTTTTACAAATAACATCTCATTTTATTTTATCTCTAAAATGAGGATACTATTAGCAGCTATATCCCAGGCTTGTTCTGAGAGTACAATGAGATGATACTTGTAAAGCACTTGAAAAATATCAATTACTCTATGAATGGCAACTATTCTTCTTATTCCTTTATCAATCCTATTGCTATTATTCCTATTGCTATTATTTTTGCTAATAAAAAGATCACTGCTATAACCATCACCATTACTATCATTATTACTATTGATATTACAACTATGACTAGCTGTATAGCCTTGTACAAGTTACTTGATTTCTACTTCAGGTTTATTATATGTAAAGTGGAGATAATCAAAGCATGTACCTCCCAGAATTGTTCTGAGAATCACATGAAATAATATTTAAAAAGAACTTTGTGAACCTTATTAGCCTTCATGAGTATTGACTGTTATTGTTATCATTAGACTCATTATTATTATGCTGACTACTATTATTCTTACAAATAGCTGTATGAACCTAACCAAGTCACTTGAACATTGCCTTAGTTTCTTTATCTTTAAAGTATGGATAATGACATCACCCAAGTCCCAGGGTTGTTCTGAGGATAAGATGAAATAATTCTTATAAAGTGCTTTGGAAAGCTTGAACAATTGTATGAATACTTATCATTATTATTCCATTCACTATGTTATTATTATTCTTAATGCCGTTTTGTTATTGTCATTCCAAGTACCATTGTAACTTTCCATATGACCTTGGGCAAGTCACATCCTACATTTGCCTCAGTTTTCTCATCTGTCAAGTGGGGACACTAATAGCAATTATATCCTAGGATTTTTCTGAGAATAAAAGGAAATAATCAATACCATAAATATAGCTATTAACATTGCTATCACAATTACAACAGCTGTGTCCAGTACTTCTCAAACCTCTGAATGTTCTAGTAATGCAAACTATTTCTATTACCATTATTGGTGCTGTTGTATTTCCTTCTGCTCCTGCTCTTGTTACTGTTGCTTTTACTGTTGCTCTTGGTAGTATCATTACTGTAACTGTTGCAGTTGTTTTTGTAGCTGCCATAGTAACATGACTTTTGTTCTTCCTTTTGTTGTTACTGTTATTGTTGGTTACTATTGCTTCTGTGGTTACTGTTATTGATGCTGCTGCTGTTATTGTTACTGTTACTTTTGTTGTTACTGCTGCTGTTGCATTTATTTTTGCTCTTACTGTTGTTGGTATTGTTACTACTGCTGCCATTTTTACCATTATTAATTTTTTTTGCAATGAGGGTTAAGTGACTTGCCCAAGGTCACATAGCTAGCGAGTGTCAAGTGTCTGAGGTTGGATTTGAACTCAGGTCCTCCTGAATCCAGGGCCAGTGCTTTATCCACTGTGCCACCTAGATGCCCCACCTGTACTGTTGCTATTAATATTATTCTTGCAATTGCGGTTACTATTACTATTGTTATAACTATTCCTGTTGCTGTTGCTATTCCTATTGTTGCATCTACTTTTACTCTTGCTATTGCTTTTCTTACTACTATTATTACTTTTGTTATTGCTGTCATTATTACTATTTTTGAGTGTGTGTGTGTGTGAGGTGATTGGGATTAAGAGACTTGCCCAGGGTCACACAGCTAAGTGTCAAGTGTCTGAAGTCGGATTTGAACTCAGGTCCCTGCTGACTCCAGGGTTGGTGCTCTATCCACTGCACCAGGTAGCTGCCCCCGACCCCCTTATTGTTTTTTTACTGTTGCTGTTACTTTTTGTTCTTGCTGTTATTATTGTTTTTGTTAATGTTGATGTTGCTATTACTATTGCTTTTAGTCTTGCTTTTACTTTTTTAATGTTAGGGTTACTTTTATTGTTACCTTACTCTTCCTGTTGATATTATTCTGAATGTTGCCATCACTATTACTGACGCTGTTAACTGTTCCTGTTCCTCTTACTACTACTGTGGCTTTTACTGTTGCATTTGCTTTTTTTTTTTTTTTTTTTTTTTGGTGAGGCAATTGGGGTTAAGTGACTTGCCCAGGGTCACACAGCTAGTAAGTGTCAAATGTCTGAGGCCGGATTTGAACTCAGGTCCTCCTGAATTGGGGGCTGGTGCTTTATCCACTGGGCCACCTAGCTGCCCCTGTTGCATTTACTTTTGCTCTTGCTGCTGCTGTTACTATCACTTACTTTTGTTATTGCTATTCCTGTTCCTACTTTATTACTCTTGCTGTTACTGTGGTTGTTAGTTTTACTGTTATGGTTGCTCTTCTTATTACTGTAACTGTTACTCTTCCTATTATTGTTAATGTTACTATTACATTGGCTGTTACTATTACTTTTGTTATTGATGTTGCATTGACTGTTGGTATCACAATTTTGCTTTTGCTTTCATTGTTATTTCTATGATTACTGTTGCTGTTACTTTTGTTGTTTATGTTGCTGTTGTCACTTATAACTATTATTTCTGTAACTATTGCTTTTGCTGTTACTGTTACTTTTGTTGTTGCTATAGTTGTTGCTGTTACTTTTGCTATTGGTTTTATTGTTGCTGTCATTGTTACTATTACTGTTGCTGTTTTTGTAATAGGATTGTTTCTGTTACTTTTGCTCTCGCTGTTCCTGTTGTTACTGCTACTATTATAGTTACTGTTATTTTTGTTAGTTTTATTTTTTGCTGTTACTTTTACTATTACTGCTGTTTTTGTTATTATTTTTTTGTGGGGCAATGAGGGTTAAATGACTTGTCTGGGGTCACACTAAGTGTCAAGTGTCTGAGGCCCAATTTGAACTCAGGTCCTCCTGAATCCAGGGCTGGTGCTTTATCCACTGCACCACCTAGCTGCCCCCTTTTGTTATTTTTATTTTTGTGGTAGCTTTTGCTGTTGTGGCTACTTTTGCTCTTGCCATTTTTTATGTTATTACTGTTATTTTTGTTGTTGCTTTTACTGTTACTCTTACTTTTGCTGTTGCTGTAGTTGTTATTATTACTTTTTGCCCTTGCTGTTTTTGTTACTCATAGTGTTGCTGTCATTTGCTACTATTATTATTGCTGTTATTTATAACTGTGGCTGTTACTGTTATTTTTGCTCTAGCTGTTACTTTCAATGTTAGTATTACTTTTACTTTTCTTGTTATTGTTACTCTTACTGTTACTTTTGTTGTTGCTTTTACTGTTGCTTTTGCTATTATGCTTGCTGTTGCCGTTGTTACTATCCCTGTTACTATTACATTTGTTGTTTCTATTGCTGTTGTTCTTGCTGTTACTGTTTTTGTTGTTACTTTTGCTCTTGCTGTTATTGTTACTATTACTTTTGTTTTTGCTATGGATGTTACAGTTGCTGTTACTTCTGTTGTTGCTCTTCCTTTTGCTGTTACTGTTTCTGTTGCTTTGATTGTTGCTGTTGTTACTGTTGGTGGTGTAGTTGCTTTTGCTCTTGCTCTTGCTGCTGTTGCTAATTTTTCCTATTGGTGTTACTATAATTGTTGCTTTTACAGTTGTTTTTGTTAATGTTCTTGTTGCTTTTACTGTTTCTCTTGTGATTCTTATTGCTTTTCCTACTAGTTTTACCGCTACTATTAATGTCATTGTTCTTTTTTTGACTATTACTATTTCTGTGACTATGGTTATTGGTATTATTGTTATCATTATTATCCCATTACCTTGACTAATACTATTTTCATTGCAATTACAGCAAAGACTAGCTGTGTCATTCTGAATGAACCACTTTACCTATCTCTGTCTTATATAGGGTGTGCCAAAAGTCACAATGTTTTAATAACTTTTTGAAAATAATTTTTTCTTTACTTTTTGCTATTTATAGGATTTGATTTTTCACACATAATGTAAATTCATTTCCTATGTATACTGTACATGATGCCATGGTATTGTGAATTAAAAACAACAAAAAAGGAGTTATTAAATATTGAAACCTCTTTTTGACTTTTGGTCTACCTTGTATCTCTCAAATATAAAGTGGAGATACTCATATCACCTTCTTCTCAGTGTTCCAAAATTAAATGAGATAACATTTATAAAAGGCTTCCCAAATCTCAAAGCACTTAATGAATGCCAACTATCCCTATCGCTATCCTTCTGTTACTATTGTTGCTATTGCATTGTTAAATATTAACTATTTATTATTAATAATATTAACTCTGAATTATTAACATTATTAACATTATACTATTATCATTGCTATTACTATTATAACTACAAGTAGCTGTGTTGGAACCCTGGGCAAGTCATTTGAACTCTGCCTCAGGTTCATCACAAGTAAAGTGGGGATAATCAGAGCACCTAGCTCCAAAAATCATTTGGAGAATCATATGACACTAATTTTTGTAATGGACTTTGTAAACTTTAAAGCACTGCCTGAGTGTTGACTATACTTATTATTATTATCACCTCCATACTTGTCAGTATTACTCTTACTAATTGCTATGTGTCCTTGGATAAGTCACTTGATCTCTACCTTATCTGTAAAGTGAGGATAATAGCATCCCCAAACTTCTAGGGTTGCTGTGAGAATAAAATGAAATAATATTTTTTAAGTATTTTGGAAAGCTTGAACTGCTTTTTAAGTTCTGGCCTACATTATCACCACCACCACCACATCATTATCCCATTATTTATTCATTTTTATTATTTTTGTTGTGGCTCTTATTGCTGTTGTTCTTAGAATAACATTTCTAGCATCATTGTAACTTGCTATATAATGCTGGGCAAGTTGTTTTATCTATGACTGCCTCAGTTTTCTCATTTTTTGTTTTTCTTTCTTTTCTTTTCTTTTTGCAGGGCAATGGAGGTTAAGTGACTTGCACAGGGTCACACAGCTAGTGTCAAGTGTCCAAGGCCGGATTTGAAGTTAAGTCCTCCTGAATCCAGGGCCAGTGCTTTATCTACTGCGCCACCTAGTTGCTCCCTAGTTTTCTCATTTTTAAAGTGGTAGTACTAATAGAAATTCTGTCCTAAGTTTATTCTGAGTATCAAATGAAGTCATATTTATAAAGCAATGTGCTGGGGTAGCTAGGTGGTGCAGTGCATAAAGCACCAGCACTGGATTCAGGAAGACCTGAGTTCAAATCTGGCCTCAGACAATAGACACTTACTAGCTGGGTGACCCTGGGCAAGTCACTTAACCCTTATTGCCCCACAAAAAATTAAAAAAAAATCAATGTGCAAACCTTGTAGCACTATAGAAATGTTGACTATTTTTTACTATTATTATTGTTACTGTTAATATAATTACTGTTATTATTACTAGCTGTATTCCCGAACAAGTCAGTTCACCTCTATATCCATCCATTTCCACATCTGTAAAGTAGACACAAGCCCTTGACTTTTGGGGTTGTTGTGAGACAAAATGAAACCATATTTATAAAGCTCTTTGTAAACATTAAAAGTGCTATGTGGGGGCAGCTAGGTGGCGCAGTGGATAAAGCACCGGCCCTGGAGTCAGGAGTACCTGAGTTCAATTCTGGCCTCAGACACTTGACACTTACTAGCTGTGTGACCCTGGGCAAGTCATTTAACCCCCATTGCCCTGCAAAAATAAACAAAAACAAACAAGCAAAAAGTGCTATATGAACACAAAATTTTATTTAAATAATAATAATACAGTTATTATTTTTTATGATTATTGCTGCTTTAAGTCTTAACATTATTATTATTTGTTGTACTACCCAGGACAATTTCTTTCATCTATGGGGTCGTTAGTTTTCTCTTTTGCAAAATGGGGATAATAGTAATACCTACATTCCAAACTTGTTCTGAGGATACACTGACATAATATTTATAAAGTGCTTTTCAAACATTATAATGCTCCATATATGCTGGATATAATGGTAATATGATAATAATTGTTAATAATAAAATTATTGTTAGTGTTTGCTGTGTGACTCAGGACAAGACCAATATCTGCCTCAGTTTCTTCATTTTTTTTCCTGTGGGGTAATGAGGGTTGTGTGACTTGCTCAGGGTCACACAGCCAGTAAGTGTCAAGTGTCTGAGGCTGGATTTGAACTCAGGTCCTCCTGACTCCAGGGCCAGTGCTTTATCCACTGCACTGTCACCTAGCTGTCCCCTTCTTCATTTATAAAGAAATGATAATAATAGCAACCACTTCCCAAGGGTCCTATAAAGATAAAATTAGATATTTGTAAATTCTTTTGTAAATATTAAAGTGATAAATGTTAGCTATTATTATGATCACTCTTATTTTATTGCTGCTTCTATTGTTCCTATCATTATTACTTGCTATATGAGCCTGGCAAAGTCCTTTGACTCAGGTTTGCCTCACTTTTCACATCTTTAAAGTTGGCATACGAATAATCCCTACCTCCCAGGGTTGTTCTGTGAATAAAATGAGATAATATTGGTAAAAATTCAAAGTACTCTCTGAATACCAGATTATTACTTATTACTATTCCAATATTAAAACTACCATTTTATTAACATCACAACATCTATTACAATTATCATCACTACTATTTTTACAACTATAACTAACTGTGTGACCCTGGGCTAATTATTTGACCTCTGCTTCAGGTTTGTCATATGCCAATTAGGGAGAGTTAAAATACTCACTTCCAGGAATCATTCTGAGACTCATGAAATAATATTAAAAAAGAACTTTGTAGGGGCAACCAGATGGCGCAGTGGATAGAGCACCGGCCCTGGATTCAGGAGGACCTGAGTTCAAATCCGGCCCCAGACACTTCATACTGACTAGCTGTGTGACCCTGGGCAAGTCACTTAACCCCAATTGCCTCACAAAAAAAAAAAAGAACTTTGTAAACCTTAAAGCCCTACATGACTGGTGACTGTGGTGGTGGTTGTTATTGTTCTTGTTGTTGTTGGTGCTGCTGCTGCTATTGTTCTTATTATTATCCTCTTCCTCTGCATTATCATTCCTGTTCCTTCTACTAATAGCTGTATGACCCTGGTTGGTAGGTTGGTTGCTGTCCTTCATGCTTGAAGAGGACCAAAAATGACATCACTATGTTAGAGTCAAGTTACAGTGTTTCCAAATGTGGCTGCTGAGATCAAAATGAGCTAGGAATGCTCTACCACAGGTCAGGCACAAATAATCCATGTGAACATTTGGGATGGATTCTCTAAATTTGCACATCTCAGGTTTCTTTTGAGCTACTGCAAATCTGCTTTGCTCATAGAGAACAGCACCTTCTTTGATGTAAATACATGAGGGACAGCTAGATGGCACAGTGGATAGAGCACCGGCCCTGGAGTCAGGAGTACCTGAGTTCAAATCTGGCCTCAGACACTTAACACTTACTAGCTGTGTGACCCTGGGCAAGTCACTTAACCCCAATTGCCTCACTAAAAAAAAAACAAAAGCAAACAAACAAACAAAAAAACCCATGCCTGATGTAAATACATGATGCTGGGTGCCACCCATGTCACACAATCAATTCCAAAGTCCTTCAGAGAGAATATAATAGCTGTATGACCCTGGACAAGTCACTTGACCCCTGTCTCAATTTCCTTATCTGTAAAGTGGGGATAATATCATCACTAAAGTCCCAGTGTTATTATGAGGATAAAAGGAATAGTATTTGTAAAGCTCTTTGGAAAACTTAAAGTGCTATGGAAATGCTGGCCACTTATTATTCCATTCAATATGTCTATTATAGTTGTTATTGCTATTGATTTTAATAGGAGCATTTCCAGTACAACTGTCACTTGCTACGTGACCTTGGGAAATTTGCTTGACCTATGTGTGCCTTAGTTTTCTCATTTGTAAAGTGGGGTTACTAATAGCACCTAACTTTAAGGATTGTTCCGAGTATCAAATGAAGTCATATTTGTGAAGCAATTTTTTTTTTAAGTGAGACAATTGGGGTTAAGTGACTTGCTTAGGGTCACACAGCTAATAAGTGTTAAGTGTCTGAGGCCGGATTTGAACTCAGGTCCTCCTGACTCCAGGGCCAGTGCTCTATCCACTGCGCCACGTAGCTGCCCATTGTGAAGCAATTTGGAAGCTTTATAACAATATAGGAATATTGATGAGTATTATTGTTGTTAATATCATTATTATTATTTAATTTTTGCGGGGCAATGAGGGTTAAATGACTTGTCCAGGGTCACACAGCTAGTAACTGTCAAGTGTCTGAGGCCGGATTTGAAGTCAGGTCCTTCTGAATCCAGGGCCTGTGCTTTATCCACTGTGCCACCTAGCTGCCCCCCATTAATATCATTATTATTATTATTACTACCTGTGTGACTCTTGACAAGTCAATTCACCTCTATATACATCTGTTTCCACATCTACAAAGTAGAAACAATAATAACCCCTGCCTTCCAGAGTTGAGACAAAAATGAGACAATATTTTGAAAGGGCTTTATAAGCATTAAGGCATTACATAAATGCTTCTTGTTATTACTATAATTGTTGTTGATTTTGGTTATTATCATTACCAAAATTGTTATTGTTCTTATTGATATCTTTGTGACTTGGTATTTTACCTTGGTCAAGTAGCTTGACCTATATCTGCCTTAGTTTCCTTATCTGTAAAGTGGGATAATGATAGCATTAACTTCCCAGAGTAGTTGCAAGAATGAAATGAGATTTTTTTTTTTGGACTTTTTTTTGGTGGGACAATGAGGGTTAAGTGACTTGCCCAGGGTCACACAGCTAGTAAGTGTCAAGTGTCTTGAGGCCGGATTTGAACAATTCAGATCCTCCTGAATCCAGGGCCAGTGCTTTATCCACTGCGCCACCTAGCGGCCGTTTGTTTTGTTTTTTGGTCTTTTTTTTTTTTTAAGTAAAATCAGATATTATTTTGCAAAGCTCTTTGTAAACTATAAAGCACTGTATGAATGCTAGCTATTGTTGTTTGTTGTTGTTGGCTGTATTACCGTAAGCAAGTCACTTAACCTATGATTGCCTCAATTTCTTTAACTATAAATTGAGGATAATAATGTTACAAATGTTCTAAGGCTGTGATGAGGATAAAATAAGATAAAATTTTATAATTAAGTGCTTTGTAAATATCAAAGCATGATAGGAATTTTGATTATAATATTATAATAATTATTAATGGTATTAATTATTAATGTTTTAATTAACAATAATATTAATATCGTTACTTCTATTCTCGTTGCACATCTCATGTTTCTTTTGAGCTACTGCAATTCTGCTTTGCTCATACAGCACAGTGCCTTCTTTGATGTGGGCACATCATGCTGGACAGTCCAGCAACTACTGCTGTTGCTGCTGCTCCTAGCTGTATGACCTTGGGCAAGTCACTTTACTTTACCTCAGTTTACTTTTACTTACCTCAGTTTTTTCATATGTAAAATGGAGATAATTACAACACCTACCTTATGATGTTGTTTGGATAAAATGAAATTTTATTTATAAAGTATGTTGCTAGCCTTAAAAACATTTTATGAATACTAGCTAGCATCATATTGTTGTCACCATTCTTTTTCTTATTTCTCTTATCACTATCATTGTTATATGACTTTAGGCATGTCACGACCCATGTGGGCCTCAGTTTTCTCATTTATACAGTGGGGATAGTAATAGTACCTACTTCCCAGTGTTGTTCTGATGAGCAAATGAACGCTAGCTGTTACTCCACCTAGGCACTCAGTAGAGATTCAATAAACACCATGTGACTTAGGCACCAAAATGTGCAGTGTGGTGTGTGTCTGATTTTGTGACTTAGCAGAATGAACATTGACGTCATAGTCCCTCTGACATTGTAGTTGGTCTCTCCCAGTTCTGACATTCTTTTACTAGTCCTCCCTTCCCCCAAAAGGCAGTCCAGCCTTCCCAAAGATTTCACTGGCACACAGGATGAAGCCTCCAGTGAGGGCCCAGTTGAGATTCTGTAGCATCCATTTGTTTTTTTAAATTATAAACGTATTTTATTATTTTCCAGTTATATGTAGAGACAGTTTTCAACATTTGTTTTTTATAAGATTTCTAGTTTCAAACTTCTCTCCCTTCCTCCCCAAGACAGCAAGCAATCTGATATAGGTTATTATGTATAATAACATTAAACATATTTCTGCATTAGTCATGTTATAAGAGAAGAATAAGAGCAAAAAGGAAAAACCTCAAAAAAGAAAAACAACAGCACCAAAAACAAAAGAAATAGTATGGTTCAATCTGCATCCATATTCCACAGTTCTTTTTTTCTGGATTTGGAGAGCATTTTCCAGTATGAGTCCTTTGGAACTATCTTGTACCGTTGTATTGCTGAGAAGAATCAAGTCTATCACAGTTGATCAACACATAATGATGATACTGTGTATAATGTTTTGCTGGTTCTGTTCATCTCACTCATAATCAGTTCATGCAAGTCCTTCCAGGTTTCTCTGAAATCTGCCTGATCATCATTTCTTACAGCCCAATAGAATTCCATTACATATATTGTCCAGCCATTCCCCAATTGGTGGGCAGCACCTCAATTTCCAATTCCTTGCCACCACAAAGAGAGCAGCTATAAACATTTTTGTACATGTGGGTCCTTTTCCCTTTTTTATGATCTCTTTGGGAAAAAGACCCAAGAGTGGTATTGCTGGGTCAAAGGGTATTGTAGCATCCATTTGTAATGGATACAGTTACAATGGTTTTGTGATTTCTTCCAGCTTTGTTTAGTAGGAACAAACATTAGGAGTGACCCAAAGTTAAGGCTTGGCAAGACTTTGGATAAGATAAAGGAACAGGAGAGAAGAGGACAGGGAAGAATTGAGTTGATTCACTAAGAAGGAGAGCTAGGAAAGGAAAGAAATCAATGTCATCATTGACCTTGGGAGCCAGGACTCGGGGAATTCAGGAAAATGAAGGGAATAAGAAAGGACAACGTTGGGGGCAGCCAGGTGGCGCAATGGATAAGGCACTAGCCTTGGATTCAGGAGGACCCGAGTTCAAACCCAGCCTCAGACACTTACTAGCTGTGTGACCCTGGGCAAGTCACTTAACTCCCATTGCCCCAGAAAAAATAGAGAAAAAAATAGTACTTCATTTTTTCCCAGTTACATGTAAATATATATTTTTAATATCCATTAAAATTTATTTAAATATTTTTTTCTAATTACATGTACAGATATTTTTTGAGTTCCAAATTTTTCTTCCAGCCTCCCTTCCCTCGCTCCCCTCTCCTAAAGCCAGCAAGCAATCTGATATAGGTTATACATTACAATGATGTTAAACATATTTACATGTTAATCATGTTGTAAGAGAAGGATCAGAACGAAAGGAAAAAACATGCAAGAAGGAATAAACAACAACAAAAACAAAGCAACAACAAAAGTGAAAATAGTATGCTTTAATCTGCATTCAGACTCCATTGTTCTTTTTTCTGAATGTGGAGAGCATTTTCCACCATGAATCTTTTGACATTCTTTGATCATTGTATTGCAGGGAAGAGTTAAGACTATCACAGTTGATCATCACACAATGTTGTTGATACTATGTACAATGTTCTATTGGTTCTGCTCATTGATCATCACACAATGTTGATACTGTATACAATGGTCTCTTGGTTCTGCTCATTTCACGCAACATCAATTCATGTCTTTCCAGGTTTGCTGAAATTCATTTGTTTATCATTTCTTACAGCCCAATAGTATTGCATTACATTCATTTTAATTAAATTTTTTTTTAATAAAAGTATTCCCATTACATTCATATACCACAACTTGTCCAGCCACTCCCCAACTAATGGGCATCCCCTCAATTTCCAGTTCTTTGCCACCATAAAGAGAGCTGCTACAAATACTTTTGTACATATGGGTCCTTTCCCCTTTTTTATGATGTCTTTGGGATATAGATCTAATACTGGTATGTCTAGGTCAAAGGGTATGCACAGTTTGAGAGCCCTTTGTGCATAGTTCCAAATTGCTCTTCAGAATGGGTGGTTCAGTTCACAACTCCAACAATGCCTTAGTGTCCCAATTTCCCCACATCTTCTCCAAAATCTATCACTTTTCTTTTCTGTCATATTAGCCAATCTGATAGGTGTGAAGTGATAATTCAGAGTTCTTTTAATTTGCATTTCCCTAATCAAAAGTGATTTAGAGCATTTTTTTCATATGACTGTAGATAACTTTGATTTCTTCATCTAAAAACTGCCTGTTCATATGTTTTGACCATTCATCAACTGGGGAATAACTTTTATTCTTATACATTTGACTCAGTTCTCTGTATATTTGCAAAAAGGAATTCCTGAACTGTGGTGATATAGCCTTCTGATGTATCTGCCTGTCTCTTCACATCATTCTATCCACTATTCAACTGCTAAATGGATCTTTCTATAGCACAGGTCTGATCATATCACTCCTCTACTCCATACACTTTGGTGGATCCCTATTACCTTTAGGATCAAACATAAAATCCTCTGTTTGGCTTTTGAAGGCCTATCACAGCCTGGCCACTTCTTAGTTTCCCATCTCTTCTTCCCTTACTGATCTTTATGTATGATCCAGCAGCACTGACCCTATTGTGGCTCCTCCCACAGGACCCTCCATGTCCCAACTCTGAGCCTTTGTCTAGAATGTCCTCTCTCAACACGTCTGCCTCCTGGCTTCCTTCGAGACTTGGCTCCAACCCGACCTTTTGCAAGAGGCCTTCAGAGTCCTCCTCTGCTAGTGCCTTCTCTCTGAGATTACCTCCCATTTACACTTTATCACATCTATCCATACTGATTTTCACATTGTTTCCTCCATTACAATGTGACTTCCTGGAGAGCAGGGCCCATTTTTTTCCTTTTCTTTGTATTCCCGACTCTTAGAAGTTTGTCATAGTGCCTGGCACATAGTAAGCATTTAATAAATTGTTGTTGTTTGTCCTCCATTTTCAAAAAGGACCATGTCATCAGGAGGTGATGTCAGGACTTGCACTGAATTGGATTTAAGTGAGGCAGGGCTGTGCAAGGTCACCAGACTCATTCTTTCCTCCAGAGTCATCTAGGTCTAGTGGCAAGATCTATATCAGGTAAACTGGAGATGGTTCTGGATATTTAAGGCAATTGGGGTTAAGTGACTTGCCCAGAGTCAACACAGCTAGTAAGTGTCTAAGGTGTGATTTGAACTTGGTTGTTCCCAGCTTCAGGGCCAGTACTCTATCCACTGTGCCACCTAGCTGCTGTTTAATAAATGCTTGTTAACTGAATGACTGGACCCACCACTTAACATTTACTGGAAGGGGTAGCTAGGTGGTGTAGGGGATAAAGCACCATCCATGGATTCAGGAGGACCTGAGTTCAAATCCGGCCTCAGACACTTGACACTTGCTAGCTGTGTGACCCTGGGCAAATCACTTAACCCCCATTGCCCTGCCCAAAGGAAAAAAAAAAGATTTACTGGAAAATGATGATGAGTTGCTAGGGTAGATAGAAACTTTGCAAGGAGCATCCCCATGGATGAAATCATATTCATATACTGAAATATAAGAATAGAGGATATTGCTTGGCAAATAGTCCAAGGAAGTCCAAAGACATAAATGAAAGTTCCATATTTCCTATGTATTTTGTGTGTGTGTGCAAAGAACTGGAAAGTTCTTTGATTAACTGATTGAAGAATGGTTAAACAAATCATGCTGTGTGAACCTAATGGAATATTACTGTGCTGTAAGAAATAAGGAATAGGGTGAATTTAGGGAAGCTTAAGACTAATTGATGTGAGTGACGTAAGCAGAACTAGAAACATAATATCTACGATGAATCTAACAATTCCAATGGAAAGAATAACAGTGAAAAACAACCAGAAACTGTACACTAATTATAACTATCAAGTTTTGACCCTAAAGAAAAATTGAGAAAATGCACCTCGCTTTCTTCCCTGCAGAGGTGGTGCTGGTGGGGGGGGGGGATAGGTATGGAATATTGCATATATTGTGAGACTTGGCTGATTTTTTTTCTGTTTTACTGAATTGTTTTTTCCACCCCATTTTCCTCTGTGGAAGGAGAAGGATATACTCAGAAATGAAGGTACTCTAAAAACAAAAGCTGGGGGCAGCTAGGTAGCACAATGGATAAAGCACTGGCCCTGGATTCAGGAGGACCTGAGTTCAAATCCATGTGATGTTTAAAATCTATATTGTGGTTTCATAAAATCAAAGAAAATAGGAGAAACTTACAAACAAAATTTCTTACCCAATGTGAAGATCAGAAGGTTGAGGGGTTTAGCAATCCCTTCGCGGTCTCCAAACTGTGTTACAATCCAGTTAACTTGAAGTAGGCTAATCAGCAGTCAATCACTCTCACTTGATTCAATCAGTCTAGATTAATCTCCAGGTGGGTCTTTGAGTATCTGCTAAATCCCATTATATTTCATCACATGCGGCCTCAGAAACCTGACACTAGCTGTGTGACTTTGGGCAAGTCACTTAACCCTCATTGCCCTGCAAAAAAAAAAAAAAGAAAAGAAAAGAAAGAAAGGAAGAAAGAAAGAAAAAGGAAAGGAAAGAAAGCTAATAATATGATTTTTTTTAAAAGAAAAGTGAAGAACGAATATAGAAATTGTTTCTCCTTCATTTGAGGTCTCCAAATAAATAGTGGGTGACCATTTTCCAGGTTAAGATGGAGGAAGCTACTAGATGGCCTCCTCAGATCTCTTTCAGCAGGCCTCTGCTGCCACCCAGTGGATTACACTGTACCTCAAATTCTATTTCCAGGGAAAGCCTATCGAATTGCCAAATAGCCAGAAGGTGTCACCACAATACAGAAAGTGAAGAGTGGAGCTTGATGCTGGCTCAAAAGCCAATGTTTTCCCTTAGAAAGTGGCATTTCCTGTGTTGGGGAGTTGAGTATAAATACAAAATCTTTTCAAAGTTGGTATTTAAAATTTTTTTTTTAATTCAAAGTTGTTCTTAATGCTATTCTGTACTGTGAAAGCATCTCTGTCCTCTGAAGCAAATCTCAAGCAGGAAGAGAGGGGTATCACCAAGCAGTTAAGGATGTGAGCCTTTTCCAGGCCCATTAAAACCCCTCCCTAGATGCTACCATGCCACCAATGTCCTTGGCACTCTCAAATGGTTCAATATCAGAAATGGATATGGTTTTATTTCAAAATAACATTATGGGGTGGGGGTGGGCATCTAGGTGGTACTGCAGTGGATAAAGCACTGGCCCTGGATTCAGGAAGACCTGAGTTCAAATATGGCCTTAGACACTTGATATAAGTATCTAGCTGTGTGACCCTGGGCAAGTCACTTAACCGTCATTGCCCCTTGCAAAACCAAAAAACAACAACAACAACAACAACAACAAAAACAAAGCAGTACCCTAAGGACCTCTGGTCCTTTCCATTTTCCCTGCAGCTGGACCCTCTTACATGTGTTGAATGCCCTATTAGAATGTGTACTCCTTGAGAGCAGGGGTTGTCTTGCTTTTCTTTTCAGCTCACCAATGCTTACTAGAGTGTTTTGCACGGAGTAAAAATGCTTAATCAATGTTTTCCCCCCCCCTTTTCTCACTTCTTTCCATCCTTCCTCCCTATTCACCTTCCTGCCTACCAGATACCATCCTAAATTCCAGGGGCAAACTGTCTGTAATCAGTGCCTCCCTCCTCCTCCTCTTCTTGTTTTTGTTTTTTTTTTTTTAGTAAGGCAATTGGGGTTAAGTGACTTTCCCAGGGTCACACAGCTAGTAAGTATTAAGTGTCCAAGGTTGGATTCGAACTCAGGTCCTCCTGACTCCAGGGCCGGTGCTCTATCCACTGCGCCACATAGCTGCCCGTCCTCCTCTTCTTTCACTCAATTCTAAATACTGTGTAGCCTGGTTCTCAACTTTGTTATTCAACTGAAAATGCTTTCTCCAAAGTTATCGGGGAGTTCTTAATTGCCTTAAAACCTTTCCTGACTCCTTGAACTTTTTGCAGCATTTAACATTCTTGACCACCCTGTAGTGTCCTGAATACTCTCTTTTCTCTAGAGTTTTGAGCCTCTGCTCTCTTGGTTCTCATCCTATCTCTCTGTTCCTTCTCAGACTCTTTCTGGATATTCAGCTATGTCAGGACTAAGAACAGTGGATATTCCTCAAAGGCTCTGTCCTGGGCCCACTTTTCTCGCCTCCCTTCCCCTCCTCTTCCTCCCCTCCCCTCCCCTCTTCCTTCTCTCTCTCTCTCTCTCTCTCTCTCTCTCTCTCTCTCTCTCTCTCTCTCTCTCTCTCTCTCTCTCTCTCTTTTCCTCTCTTAAGACATGTAGGTAATGCACTGGATACAATGCTAGGCCTGGAATCAGGAAGACCTGAGTTCAAATTTAGCTTCTGACACTTACTAGCTGTGTGACCCTAGGCAAGTGACTTAACTTCTGAGCTTCAATTATAAAATAGGGAAAATAATAGTACCTGTGCAGATCACATGAGATAACATTTGTAAAGCACTTCACACAGTGCCTAGCACATCATAGATCTTGCCCCTTTCTCTATACTTTCTCACTTGGTGCTCTCATCAGTTCCCATGGATTTAAAGAACATGTAGGCAGATGATGCCCAGATCAATATATTCACAGTCTAGTGCCAACCTATCTATTCACCCTCATTGGACATTTCTCTTTCTGTCTCTCTATGTCTCTAACTCTGTCTCACTGTCTGTCTGTGTCTCTGCCTCTCTCTGTTTCTGTCTCTCTCTGTCTCCTTCTGCCTCCCTCTCTGTGTCTCTGTCTCTCTCTGTCTCTTTCTGTCTCCTTCTGCCTCCCTGTTTCGCTTTCTGTCTCTGTCTCTGTCCCTGTCCCTGTCTCTCTTGCTTGTTCGCTGTGCAGTTCAGCCAAATTGGCCTTTTCTCTGTTGCTTACCCATAATTCTCTTATCTCTGTGCATTTCCACTGGCCACCCACCATGCCTGGAATGTACTCCCTCCTTACCTCTGCCCCAAAGGTCCCCCACATTCTTTTGGGGGGGCAGGGCAATGAGGGTTAAGTGACTTGCCCAGGGTCACACAGCTAGTAAGTGTCAAGTGTCTGAGGCTGGATTTGAACTCAGGTCCTCCTGAATCCAGGGCCAGTGCTCTATCCACTGCAGCGCCACCTAGCTGCCCCCACCCACATTCTTTTAAGAGGCAGCTCAAGCACCATGTTTGGCATGAAGACTTCTCTGATTCCCTCAACTTCCCCCCTTACCTTGTGTTGAACTATTTTGGATGTATCTGTATTTATTTAATTCCTTTTCATGCTGTGTATGTATTCTATGTTATATTATATGACTATATAATAGAATATGATAAGATTGGTATATTATACGATACTATATAATAGATATACATATTTATATATATATATACACTATATATATAGATATATGTATATATCTAGATATTTCTGACCTCCCCCACTAGCGTGTAGACTCCTTGGAGGTAGGATTGGTTTATTTCTCAGAACTGTTTGCCCAGAACCTGACACAAGGCCTGGCACCTAGGAGGCCCGTGATGAACACTTGTCCCTCCAATGACTGCTTGCCTCTGCCCCTGCTATAGATCTGGCCCCCAGGGCTAGGGAGATGAAAGGCCTCAGGAGCCAAGCCTCTCAGAGGACAAGGGAGGGCAGGCTTTCTGCTGGTCCTGGGCATGGGGGTTTCTTCCTTTTCTGAAGAGCTAGAGGAGGGAGGAGGGGCCAGGGAGGAAGCTTCTGAATGGGTTTTAAGAGGAGAAAGCAAGGCAGCACCTGCTCTCCTCTGGGGAACAGTTAGCCAAGGATTTCAACTCACCCCCAACCTGGAGGTGGAAGAGACCCCAGTGGGCCAGTGTCTGGTGGCCAGAAGAGCAGTGCTTGGCAGCAGCCAAGGGGGCAAAGCCATAAAGGCACTGGAAGCCCCCCCATACCCCCCCCAGCCCTGCAGCACAGGGTGCCTGAGGTGCTCACTCCCCCTTGGGGGCCCCCTGTGGCCCTTTGCACTGGCCCCTCCACACAGGAGGCACGGTCACGCAGCTTCCCTGGGCGTGTGACCCGCCACGTGTAGTGGCTCACTCTGGACCCTGGCCACTTGTCCTCCCTCCTTACATGTCCCTCTCTCTCCATGTGTGCTCCCTAATTGTGGGCCTGCTCTTCCCACTGATGTCATGTGCATTCAGGACAGAGTAAACCCAGGTTTATTGGGGACATGTTTAGTTGCTACTTTTCTTTACTCTGCCTTGACTTTGAACTCATCATGTCCTTTGGCTGACCAGAAGAAGTAAACATGGAGGTGGGGGCTCATCATCAGCTCCTTGAGTGGAGGCATTTCTGGCAGATCCTCCCATCAGGCTACATTGGGGGGGGGCCCGGGGCAGAAGGCTGCCCCCAGGGGCTCCACAGGGCAGTCCCAGGGAGAGACCTCTCCTCTTCTTCTCTTTGGCTCCAGAGACAGAAGCGGGAGCAAAGGATCCTGGGGCAAAGAGGCCAATGAGGGCTCCATGCCAGGCAAATCTTCTGAACAACTGGAGCCATCCATCCCCCAGTGGAAGGGGCTGCCCCTAGAAGCAGGCACCCAGATGGCTGTGCCTCCCTCTTACGGCTTTGTTTGAGAGGTGAGGAAGAAGTACATTGCAGACATGGGAGACCACTTGGGCCAAGGTGGAGGTAGCAGCTAATGTGCCAGATCGACTGGAATGGAGAGTGCATGGAGGGAGCAATATGAAATGAACCTAGAAAAGTCAGTGGGAATCATGAGGAAGGGTTTGGCATGCCAATAAAATGAGCTTGCATTTGATTCTAAAGGCAATAGAAAGCTACTGAAAGGTTGTTTCTTACTCTGGAGCAAATGCTGTGACAGATTAGGTGGTTTAGAAATATCCATTTAGCAGAGGTGTGGAGGGTAGAGTAGAGAAGTGAGACACTGGGAGGCTGCGGCCAACAGTCCAGGCAAGAGGTGATGAAGGCTAAGACAGCCTGGGAATGCAGAGATGAGGGCTTATGGGAAAGATGTGGAGATAGGATCACTAAGACTTGCCAACTGATGTTAGGACATTTTTTGTTTTTTTGTTTTTTTGTTTTTGCAGGGCAATGGGGGTTAAGTGACTTGCCCAGGGTCACACAGTCAGTATGTGTCAAGTGTATGAGGCCGGATTTGAACTTAGGTACTCCTGAATCCAGGGTCAGTGCTTTATCCACTGGGCCACCTAGCTGCCCCCTTGCTTTTTTGTTTTGTTTTGGTTTTTTTCTTTTTTTTTGATGTTAGGACATTTTTAAAACATGGATTTACAGATTTTGATTGAGCTAGAAATTTCCTCAAAGTTCATGTGCTATTAAGTCTTTATAAAGTCTCTCTTTTCCTCTCTCTGTCGTTCTCTGTGTCTCTGTCTCTCTCCCTCTGTGTCTCTGTGTCCCTGGCTCTCTGTCTCTGTCCCTCTGTCTCCCTTTATGTCTCTGTCTCTCTCATTCTCTGTCTCTCGCTGTTTCTCTGTCTCTCTGTCTCTGTATCTCTCCAACAAAATCACTTGTTTTTTCAGTGGTATTTGGCCTTCTAAGTATCATATTGTCAAGAAGACTCCAAGTTACTGGCTAAAATAAGGAAAAGAGGCAATTGTATTCCCAAATCCTTTCCCACAGGGGTAGGGCTGTTGTTGTTTGTCCTTCATTCTTAAAGGGGACCATGACATCAGGGGATGTCATGACCTGCAGTGAATTGGATTGAAGTAAGGCAGGGTTGTGCAAGGTCACCAATCTCACTCTCTCCCCCAGAGCCATCTGGGTCCAGTGGCAAGATATACATCAGGATGGGGGACAGCTAGGTGGTACAGTGGATAAATCACTGACATTGGATTCAGGAGGCCCTGAGTTCAAACCTGACCTCAGACACTTATTAGCTGTATGACCCTGGGCAAGTCACTCAACCCTCATTGCCCCGGAAAAAAAAAATATACATCAGGATGACTGGAGATGGTTCCAGATGTTTAAAGCAATTGGGGTTAAATGACTAGCCCAGGGTCACACAGCTAATGTCTGAAGTGAAATTTGAACTTGGGTCCTCCCAACTTCAGGGCCAGTGCTTTATCACCACCTAGCTGCTCCTGGTGGTAGGACTATGAATAGATGTGGAAGAAAATACAATCACCATCTTTGATAATAACAAGAAATATATATATATATATATATATATATATCTGAAAGCATTTTATAAATATTCTTTCATTTGATTCTCACAACAACCTTTGGAGGTAGGTGCTATTATTACTCCCATTTTTTACAGGTGAATAAAGTGGGTCAGGCAGAACCTAGGTGACTTGCCCAGGGTCACAAAGCTAGTCCACCTCAGAGGCTGATTTTGAACTCAGGTCTTCCTGACTACAAATCTAATGCTCTATTCACTGTACTGTCCACTTGCCTTTAAAAGATATGACAGAACTAAAAGATTTTAAAAGCAAGTGAGAAGTTTTGTGTGGAGTCTTCATTGGCCTACTAGGGATACAAGTGTCTCAATAAGAAGAAGCTTTGATAGGTAGTCATCTGACATTTGGTGTAAGTGCCCAGATGAGGGGGGTACTTACTTTGGGTAAGAGGGAGACACAGCCATCTGGGTGCCTGCTTCTAGGGGCAGCCCCTTCCACTGGGGGATGGATGGCTCCAGTTGTTCAGAAGATTTGCCTGGCATGGAGCCCTCATTGGCCTCTTTGCCCCAGGATCCTTTGCTCCCGCTTCTGTCTCTGGAGCCAAAGAGAAGAAGAGGAGAGGTCTCTCCCTGGGACTGCCCTGTGGAGCCCCTGGGGGCAGCCTTCTGCCCCGGGCCCCCCCCCAATGTAGCCTGATGGGAGGATCTGCCAGAAATGCCTCCACTCAAGGAGCTGATGATGAGCCCCCACCTCCATGTTTACTTCTTCTGGTCAGCCAAAGGACATGATGAGTTCAAAGTCAAGGCAGAGTAAAGAAAAGTAGCAACTAAACATGTCCCCAATAAACCTGGGTTTACTCTGTCCTGAATGCACATGACATCAGTGGGAAGAGCAGGCCCACAATTAGGGAGCACACATGGAGAGAGAGGGACATGTAAGGAGGGAGGACAAGTGGCCAGGGTCCAGAGTGAGCCACTACACGTGGCGGGTCACACGCCCAGGGAAACTGCGTGACCGTGTCTCCTGTGTGGAGGGGCCAGTGCAAAGGGCCACAGGGGGCCCCCAAGGGGGAGTGAGCACCTCAGGCACCCTGTGCTGCAGGGCTGGGGGGGGTATGGGGGGGCTTCCAGTGCCTTTATGGCTTTGCCCCCTTGGCTGCTGCCAAGCACTGCTCTTCTGGCCACCAGACACTGGCCCACTGGGGTCTCTTCCACCTCCAGGTTGGGGGTGAGTTGAAATCCTTGGCTAACTGTTCCCCAGAGGAGAGCAGGTGCTGCCTTGCTTTCTCCTCTTAAAACCCATTCAGAAGCTTCCTCCCTGGCCCCTCCTCCCTCCTCTAGCTCTTCAGAAAAGGAAGAAACCCCCATGCCCAGGACCAGCAGAAAGCCTGCCCTCCCTTGTCCTCTGAGAGGCTTGGCTCCTGAGGCCTTTCATCTCCCTAGCCCTGGGGGCCAGATCTATAGCAGGGGCAGAGGCAAGCAGTCATTGGAGGGACAAGTGTTCATCACGGGCCTCCTAGGTGCCAGGCCTTGTGTCAGGTTCTGGGCAAACAGTTCTGAGAAATAAACCAATCCTACCTCCAAGGAGTCTACACGCTAGTGGGGGAGGTCAGAAATATCTAGATCTAGATATATACATATATCTATATATATAGTGTATATATATAAATATGTATATCTATTATATAGTATCGTATAATATACCAATCTTATCATATTCTATTATATAGTCATATAATATAACATAGAATACATACACAGCATGAAAAGGAATTAAATAAATACAGATACATCCAAAATAGTTCAACACAAGGTAAGGGGGGAAGTTGAGGGAATCAGGGAAGCCTTCATTGCAAACATGGTGCTTGAGGTGCCTCTTAAAGGAAGATGGGGGGAATCTCTGGAGCAGAGGTAAGGAGGGAGTGCATTCCAGGCATGGGGGGGGGTGGCCGGTGGAAAGGCACTGAAATGTGGGGCAAAGTGTTTTGTGTGAGGAATTGAAAGAATATCAGTTTTTTTTTGTAGGGGGGTGGGCATTGAGATTTGTGAGCAGGAGTTGGGGGGAGAAGTGATAGTGGAGTAAAATCCAATAAGGCTGGGGGCAGCTAGGTGGTGCAGTGGATAGAGCACCGGCTCTGGATTCAGGAGAACCTGAGTTCAAATCCGGCCTCAGACACTTAACTAGCTGTGTGACCCTGGGCAAGTCACTTAACCCCAATTGCCTCAAAAATAAAATTAAAAAAAAATCCAATAAGGCTGGAAAGATAGTGGTTAGGTTGTGAAGGGCTTTCAAAGCAAAATTGAAGAATTTATATTTGGTTCTAGATGTAATAGAAAGTCACTGGAGCTGAATGAGTGGGGTGGGGTGGGGGAGGTCATGTGGCCAGATCTGCCCTTAGTGCAAGATCCTTTCTCAGCAGTATAGAGGATTGCCCGGGCTGTTGTCTGTTATCTGGTCTGTAGGTGATGATGCCTTAAACTAAAGCTCTAGCTGGATTTTTGGCCAGAAGGATGAGAGAGATGTTGTGGAGGTAGAAATGGCAAGGTTTGGAGAAGTGCTTGCCAATGTGTGGTGACAAAGAAGAGCAAGTTTACACAAAATTGCAAACTTGATATGTGGCAAACATAGTTAGAAGGAAATACAGTAGAGGGATGGTTGGAACAGGGTGGGGAAAGGTCACATATCCTATGGTCATATTGTTGGGTTTGAGATGTGTCTAGGACACCCAGTTTGAAAGGTACAATAGTCAGTTGGTGATGTGATCAAAAGACAGTGAGTAGGGGCAGCTAGGTGGCACAATGGATAAAGCACTGGCCCTGGAGTCAGGAGGACCTGAGTTCAAATTCAGTCTCAGACATTTGACACTTACTAGCTGTGTGACCCTAGGCAAGGCACTTAACCCCAACTGCCTCACCAAAAAAACAAGACAGTGAATAGGTTTAAAGGGCCTTTTTCTAGGAGTTAGCTGAGAAAGGGTGGAGACAAATAGGATGAAAACTGAAGGAAATGGGGAAAACTAGAGTATGCTTGAAGTACAGAGAAGACAGTTTGAAGATTTGAGAAGGGGGTATGATTAAAGGATAATCTACTCAAGTGGGTTGGAATGGATGGGATCAACAGTACCTTTAGAAGGGTCATTTACTTATTAGAGACTGGAAGAAATGAGGAGAGATGAAGAAACAGGAAATAGAGTGAGCTCACTGTGAATAACCTCAACTTCTTCAGTAAAGTAAGAGCTAAGGGCCTCAGCCAAGATAGTAGAGTGAGGGGAGGTATGGGAGACTTGAAGAGAGAAGATAACATCTGGGCCAGCTTCTGTGGACAGTAGTACAAAGAATCAGTCAAAGAATTACCTTGCTGTAGAGAGGGCCCAGTTGAGATTAGCTAACACAAATGGGTAATGTACCTGGTCAACTTGGTTTTGTGACTTCCTTCAGCTCCATTCAGCAGAAAGTGAGTGAAAAGGCAGTTGGGGGGAATAATATAAGGAACTTGGTAAAGAACAGGTGGCAGTCAGATGAGGGATTCAAGAGTAGAGAACATTGGGGGCAGCTAGGTGGTGGTGCAGTGGATAAAGCACCAGCCCTGGATTTAGGAGGACCTGAGTTCAAATCTGGCCTCAGACACTTGATACATACTAGCTGTGTGACCTTGGGCAAGTCACTTAACCCTGTTTGCTTGAGTTTCCTCATTTGCAAAATGAGCTGGAGAAGGAAATGGCAAATCATTTCAGAATCTTTGTCAAGAAAACCCCAAATGGGGTCACAAAGAGTCGGATGTTACTGAAAAAAGACTGAACAATAACATTGGAAGAAAAGGAAGATGGCGAATAAGGTGATGAACTCCTTGAGAAAGGAAGGAAAATGACTTGGATTTGGTAGCCAACAGCCATGAGGCTCTATATAGGGTGAACTTTAGGGGAGAAAGTGTTGATACTTATGGGAAAGTGAGAGTCTAGAAGTGAGAGAGGAGCAAGGAATATCCTGATACCCTCCAGGACCAATGCATTGATGGATATGAGGGAAAGGGAAGCTAGTGCTAGAGCTGATGGTTAGGGATATAGTATATTCTGAGAGAAGCCGAATCTCTGTCAGTGCAAATAGATGGATGGAACATGAGAGGTCCAGAGTAAATGGAAATTTTTTTCCTAACAGAATGGGAATTTCAGAGGGCCCAATGGAAGATGTAGGAATGGCATAGCAGAGGAGTAGGGTCGAGGAAGATGGGGATGAGAGAATAAGAAGCAGGAGTTGTGGATTGTTTATTCCTAGGCAACCAGACATTAAGGAACACAGGGATTAGGAAGGTAATAGGTGGTTAGAGTTGCTAATCATAAGGGCAGCAAGCAATGACAGGCAAGTGAATTGAAACAAGTGGTGTATGTGGTGACCACTGGAATTCTCAATGGCTCTGACCACTAGGCAGGATAATGATATTTGGGTAAAGTCTTGACTGGGCCCTTTCATTAAGACTGTTATGCTCATTTCTGGGCACTATGGTTTAAGAAGGACATTGACAACCTAGAGTGCAAAGGAGAAGAGACAACAAGGATGATGAAAGGCCATGAGTTTGTCATGGGAGGATCCGTGGATAGAACTGGGCTTAGTTTATACAGGGTGGGCCAAAAGTCATGGAAGGGTTTCAATATTTAATAACTCCTTTATTTTTGTTTTAAATTTACAATACCAGAGCATCATAAACAGTACATATAGCAAATGATTTACATTATGTGTGAAAAATCAAATTTCATAAATGGTGAAAAATAGGGGGGGGCAGCTAGGTGGGGCAGTGGATAAAGCACCGGCCCTGGATTCAGGAGGACCTGAGTTCAAATCTAGCCTCAGACACTTGACACTTACTAGCTGTGTGACCCTGGGCAAGTCGTTTAACCCTTGTTGCCCTGCAGAAAAATAAAATAAAATAAAATATAAAATACAATACAATACAATAAAAGGTAAAAAATAAAGAAAAAAAATTTTCAAAAAGTTATTAAAACATCATAACTTTTGGCCCACCTGGTAGAAAAGAAGGCTTGGAGGTGGGGTGGGGTCAATAGCTATGGTTAAGAATCTGACAATCAGTCATGTAAAAGAGAGATTCAACTTCTTTAGTTTGGCCCTAGAAGTCAGAACCAGGAGTAATGGAGAGATGCTGAAGCTCATTTAGGCTTGATGTCACAAAAACTTCAGAATACCTGGAGCTATCCCAATGTGAAAGAAGCTGGCTCCAAAGGTTCTGGGTTCTTCCTCCTTGGAAGTCTACAAGCTCGTTGAAGGTCTGCGGATTTCTTTCTATGTATGGGTTGGACGAAATGGTAGCTGAAGTTCATTCCAGTTCTATCATTCGATGAAAGGAGAAGGTAGAGTCATTGAGTGAGAAGCATTATACGAGAGATATCATAAGACCATAGGGTGTGAGAGTTAGAAAAGATCTTAGAGATCATCTAATCTAACTGCCTGATTTTGTGGATAAAAAAAAATTCCCAGAGAGGTGTAATGATTTACCTGATGTCACCGTGAGTAAGTGGTAAGAACCAATGTGGATGGGGCAGCTAGGTGGCACAGTGGATAGAGCACCAGCCCTGGAGTCAGGAGTATCTGAATTCAAATCCGGCCTCAGACACTTAACACTTACTAGCTGTGTGACCCTGGGCAAGTCACTTAACCCCAATTGACTCACCAAAAAAAAAAAAAAAAAAAAAAGAACCAATGTGGAAGGAGGCAGCTAAGTGGTGCAGTGGACAAAACACCAGCCCTCGATTCAGGAGGACTTGAGTTCAAATATGACCTCAGATAATTGACACTAGCTGTGTGATCCTGGGCAAGTCACTTAACCCTCATTGCCCTGCAAAAAACAAACAAAAAAACAAACAATGTGGAACCCTCTGGTTCCAATTCAATACTTTCCACTCCACCTCACTATCTCCTTAGGACAAAGCTTAGTAATCTTGGACAAATCACTCTTGTCTCTATAACTGCTTCTCAGTCCCTTTTATCTGCTCTGTTAAAGTTTAAAAAACTTCTTCTCTCCACATCCCCACCCCTGCTCCAACTCTCCTCACTTCCTATTAGGAAAAGATGGTTCAGGTCATTCAGCAATTTCAGTGATTGTTTCTAATATACTTCTTGTGGGCATGAGCAGGATGCAAAACAACAAACAAGAAATAGTGAAGGGGGAGGTAAAACAAATTTTAAAAAATAAGCCAAAAAGATGGGGTGGTTATTCAGGGAGGGAGAGGTATAACTGCTGGACAGCTCCTGAGTTCCATTGGCATATACCTTCCTGATATCTAGAGGAAGCCCTCTGTGCAAACTGATGCACTGTCATAGACCAGGGTAGGTTAGTCTGGGCAGGTATGGATGGCTTGTGACCCATATCATTGGAGGGATAAATGAGATCATAGTTCCATTTGCATATTTTAGGACTGGGAGAACACTGTACTTAGTTTTGGAGCAGCTACTCAAGGTAGACTTAGAATCAGCAGATCTAAGTTCAAGACTTGATTTTATAACTTGCTAGAAGAAATCATGTTCTATATCTGGGCCTCAGTTTCCTCTTCTCTGAAATAAAGATCTTGGGCTATATGGTCTTTCTCAGGTCTCAAATTGTCTGAGGCAGCACCCATTCTGATTAAGGCTAGGTAAGAAATGAGGCAAAAGACTGCCTCTTTTACCAGCTGAACAACAACAACAAAAATCTGTCCAGAAGGGGAAGACCCTCAGGGTTTCTGGCCAGAACACAAACAATTGTTATTTACACTTACTCTGCCTTCAAAACCCAAACAATGACCCAAAGAGGCTTGGGATGGGGCCTATTATTGACCACTTAGTGAGAGCCAGAGTGATTTGGGTTTAAGGCCTTCTCAAGTACCTTCATTTGAATCCCAATGGGCCTTTTCAAAGGTTCTTTCCCCAGAGCTTCCTTTGGGCAGAGCACCCACATATCAGTGCCTGATTTCCCATGTGGATCTGAGGGAGGAAGGAAGGCCTAGATTAATAACCCCTGGACTAGATGGATTCAAAGATGCCTTCTACCTTTAGAGTTAGGAATCACTGTGTGGATTTGGGCAAGTCACTTTTCCTCCCTGAGCCTGTTTCCTCCTTTGAAAAATGAAGGGGTTGGTTTAGATGGCCTCCTTTAGCTGTAAAAACCTCCAGTGCCAAGTCTACTTTCCCAATCCATGTCAACACTAAGCTCTCTAAGCCAGTGAAGGGAGTGTGCCAAAAAAAAAGGCCTGGATGCCAGTCTCAGAATTCCTTCTCTCCCAGAGTCCAGTGATCAGGAACAGAGAATGGAAAAGAGATCCAGCAAGTTGGTTCTTCCAGAGTCCAGAGGAATCCCTTCAAAAGGATGTGAGACTGCCTCAAGCTTAGCACGTGTCCAAAAGGCAGCTTCTGATTTGATTCAATGAAAAGCTATTCCAGTCCTCTGCCCTACAAACACTGGTTTGACTGTTTAGATAAAACAGCCCTTGCCTTCATGGCCCATCCATTCTGTTGGGGGTGGGATGACACACATATAAATGCCTAGAATAAAAATTCACAATAGGGGCAGCTAGGTGGCGCTGCAGTGGATAGAGCACAAGCCCTGGAGTCAGGAGTACCTGAGTTCAAATCCGACCCCAGACACTTAACACTTACTAGCTGTGTGACCCTGGGCAAGTCACTTAACCCAGATTGCCTCACTGAAAAAAAAATACAATAATAGGTAAGGGGAATAATGTGGAATATGTGACAGCTGAGGTCATTACTCATTGGAGGGAGGCTGTGGTACTTGAGTTTTGGTTTTGTTTTTTGCAGGATGGGTAAGAATACAAAAGTCTGATGATAAGGGCAACCCAGGCCTAGGAAACAGAATAGACAAAGGCCTGGAGATGGGAAAGTCTGGGTATATAAAGGGGGACAAGGAAGAGTTCTGTTATAGAGGACTCTGCAAAATCAAATCAAACTCACCTGTTTTGGGGGACTTGTGATCTGGATTTGGTGGGGGGGGGGAGGCTAGCTCACCTAAAGAATTGGAGGCTCATCATGAATCTTGTAAAATAAAAAGAAATTTGGGGCAGCTAGGTGGTGCAGTGGATAGAGCACCAGCCTTGGAGTCAGGAGTACCTGAGTTCAAATCCAGCCTCAGACACTTGACACTTACTAGCTGTGTGACCTTGGGCAAGTCACTTAACCCCAATTGCCTCAAAGAAAGAAAGGAAGAAAGAAAGAAAGAAAGAAATTTATTAGGGGAGAGGAATAATGGCTTGGGAACTGATTACCTTGTGGACCGTACCCCTGGAGTAAGAGAAGACTTGGTCTTTTGTATCTTTACAAAACAAAGAAAGGGGAGGGAGTTACAAAGCAAGGGGAAATGCAAAAACTGGGGGCTTCCAGATAACTAAGAAGGGATCTTTGATAATGGGGTATCAGTAGGATATGCAGCATCCATCCATATTCTGCATATCCTCTCTTTTTATAATTTTTAAAAAAAATTTTTTAGTGAGACAATTGGGGTTAAGTGACTTGCCCAGGGTCACACAGCTAGGAAGTGTTAAGTGTCCAAGGCCGGATTTGAACTCAGGTACTCCTGACTCCAGGGCCGGTGCTCTATCCACTGCACCACCTAGCTGCCCCTTGCATATCCTCTTGCAGACCACATGTCCTGCCACACCTCCTACCTGAAGTAGGAGAGTGAGGTGCTTTTCCCTTGGCCTTGGGGGTTGGGAACTTTAGGTTTCTTGGGGTCCCACTGTATTTCCACAACATCCACCCACAGTCTCCATTACTTTAGACAGATGTGAATAGATGAGAAAAAAAATTCTGATGCCAATTGAGCTCTCAGAAAGTGGCAAAGAAATAGACACTTGGAAACATTTTGCTTCCCAGCTGACCTTTCTGACTGTCTCTTAGTATTGGTTTGGCCATGTCTGGGTAAATGAAATCTAACTCAAAACTCCCAGGCATTAGCACATTTACCCTGTGGGGGATGAAGACAAATAAGTGTGCTATTTGCTATTCTCTAAGGTCAGAGCTCTTGAGAAAAGGCAAAGACATATGTACTTGAATAAATCATCTTTCAGCTTTGAGAGAATTCTCAACTTCATTCATTTCAACAAGTATTTTGTCAGACTTCCTATGGGCAAGGAAGGCATTAGGCTACCAGCTGAGGCTAGAAGGCTCCCCTCAAAGAACTTGAGATCTGACGTAGGTAGGGTAAAAGTGGCATACTGTAGAGAGAGAAGGATTAGATTA
The DNA here is from genome assembly GCF_019393635.1 of Dromiciops gliroides. NCBI lineage: Eukaryota > Metazoa > Chordata > Mammalia > Microbiotheria > Microbiotheriidae > Dromiciops > Dromiciops gliroides. The sequence goes on along the minus strand of NC_057867.1, from coordinate 26,958,773 downwards.
AGGGTCGTGAAATTTGGGAAAGCTAGGTGACCTTGGGCCAGTCCCTTAACTTCTCAGACTCAATGTCAAATGTCAAATGAAAGGTTGAACTACATCATCTCTATGTTCTTTTCTATTCTAGCATTCTGTGAGTGTGTGGGCCAAGTTCCCTTCTAGCTCTTTCTTCAAAGAACCTTTCCAACCCTAACATTATGTATTTGAGATTCTGAGTCTTATTCATGTTCAAAAACATTTTATGAGACTGATTTCAGGGAAGTGGGAATCACTTTTTGGGGGGAAGCAATCAGGGTCAAGTAACTTGCTCAAGGTTACACAACTATTAAGTGACTGAGGTCAGATTTGAACTCAGGTTCCCCTGACTCCAGGGTTGGTACTCTATCCACTTTGCCACCTAGCTGTCTCTGGGAAACAGGAATCTCAGGAGAGATTCCTTGTGTGTTTCTGCCACCAGCCTCTGGGAAAAGGCAGTTTCTCTCTTGGTAGATCTCACTGGAAGTCCAATCCCCAAGCAAAGTTTCCTGAACAATGGCTCTCATCTGCCTTGCAGATGGGAAGTCTCAAATTACAGTTCTTTCTGTGTCCTCCAGCTGCCAGCCTCCAGAGGAAGCCCCCAAACACCCCAAACATTTCAAACCAACTTTCTGAAAACTGACAGTATCTGGGGTTTTCTGGCTCTGGAGCAAAAAGCAAACTTCAAAAAGCTACTCAATTAGCACCTATGGTAATGGACACTTAAACTGATTCAAGTCAGCCAACAACCTTAATGCTGGCCTGGGCCTTGGGCCTTTTAGAAGAGAATTTGATAAAGGCTTTTCTAACAGCACACATTTCTATGGAGGCTTCAGGTTTCCAAAGCATACCATCTCAGTTGATCCTCCCTTAGAGTACCTGCTATGTTGTCAAATACTATTATTTCCACTTTACAGGTGAGACAACTGAGCCTCAATGGTATAAAATGACTTTGCAAAAGGTCACATAGCTAATAAGCTGGGCAGAGCCAGGCAGGCCTCCAGCCCGAGTCTTCAGACTTTAAATTCAGACCTCTTTCTATTCTCCAACAGCTACTGTGTACTCTGCCTGCATGTGACAGACTAAAAAGACTAAGGGACTCTTTTCTGGGAGATAGGGACAGGGAGTGTCTGGGAAGGGCCCTGAATAAAATGGGAGATGTTTGCTTTTCTGCCAAGTACCAGGCACTGTTCTGGGCACTGGGGAGAAAAAGAGGAATAATGACATGCCCTTAGCCATCAAGGATCTTACATTGGGGGGGGGCGGTTCAATGTGTCCACAGATGGGAGGGAGTACTCTGAGATAGCTGAAGGAAAGAACACTGGCATCTAGGGGTTTCTGGGAGGTAGCAACCTGAGAGTGTTGTTGTTTGTCCTTTGTTCTAGAAGAGGATCACGACATTGAGAGGCAATGTCATGACTTTCACTGAATTGGATTTAAGTGAGGGAGGGCCATCTGGGTCCAGTGGCAAATATACATCAGGGGGGCAGCTAGGTGGTGCAGTGGATAGAGCACCAGCCCTGGAGTCAGGAGTACCTGAGTTCAAATCCGGCCTCAGACACTTAACATTTACTAGCTGTGTGACCCTGGGCAAGTCACTTAACCCCAATTGCCTCACTAAAAAAAAAAAAAAAAGATATACATCAGGATAACTGGATATGGTTCCAGGTGTCTAAGGCAATTAGGGTTAAGTGACTTTCCCAGGGTCACACAGCTAATAAGTGTCTGAGGTGAGATTTGAAGAACTTGAGTCCTCCCAACTTCAGGGCCAGTGCTCTATCCACTGCAGCACCACCTAGCTACCCCACCACTGGATAAGGCTTGAAGGAAGAAAAAGACCTGGAGGATGGTTGGCCTGAATGCACAGGGGTGGGAGAGCTACAGGATGAGCTAAGAAACTGACAGTAGTCCAGACTAGCTGGAGCATAGAGTGTGTCAAGGGGATCATAGGCCAAAAGGCCAGAGAGGTAGGGTGGAGTCAGAGTGAGGAGGGCCTTCAATGGCAGGCTGAGGAGTTACTGAATATCTTGGTTCAGGGTAGAACTTTGCAGTGCCCTCCACAGAGAACAAGGCATTGTGTTTCTGACATGGCCAAATAATTGGTATCTTTGCTCAAAGTACAGGTTGTTCTTGTTCTCAAAGAGAAGGTCAAGGATTTCAAGGAAGGCCTGTCCCTTCTCCAGGTTATTGGGGAAAAAGGAAGTGTTCTTTCAAAGAGTGGGGAAATGTCTTCAAGCTAAAAACAAAGGAGAAAAAAGATTCTGAAGAGACAGAAGGGAGTCCTAGCCCATGTCGGGAAGTTGGAGAATGGGGAAATATGACATAGAGGGGAAAAGGAAGGAGGAGCACAGAACACTGGGAGCTAAATAAAAGATGCAAGGCTTTATCTGCAGAGGAAGAATCTGGGTGCTCAGAGCTTTCTTCCTCTCCAAAGAATTATAATGGGTGCTGTTGGGAAGAAAGAGACAAAGGAAGAAAAGATGAGTATTGGTAGTTGCTGACTCCCTGCTGAGGGGAACCAAGGCTATTTGACATTCAACCAGTTCTAAACATTTATTAAATGCCTATTTGCCAGGCACTGTGCTAATCACTAAAGATACAAAAAGGCAAAAAAACCCAAAAACCCAGTCCCTGCCCTCAAGGAATTTATAATCTAACAGGAAGGCAACATGCAAACAAATCTATAAAAGAAAGCTGTTAGGGTAAATAGGAAAGAAATTAAAAGGGATGGCACTGGAATTAAGGGAAGGCTTTCTGAGTGACTTGGTCAGGGTCACAGCTAGTAATCTGGATTTGAATTCAGGGCATCCTAACTCCTGGTCCAGTATTCTTTTTTTTTTTTTTTTAGTTAGAATAAGGTGATAGTTTATTTAGGGCCAAGGGAAGGGAAGGGTGGGGGGAGGGAAACCATGAAAGAAATCCTTAGACTTTTCATGGGGAGATTTGGCATAAAGCACATGGCTCAGAGGTACCAAATCTCCTCGAACAGGAGACTGGAAGGTACTTTTATAGAGGACTGATGGGGGTGGACCATCTGCCCATGAAAAGTTCCTTTAGTGAGAGAGGACCATCCCCCACTGGTGGTAGCTGGGGGAATTGGGTGAGGAGTGGAGGACCATCCCCCACTGGTAGTGACTAGAGGGGTCCAGACGTCTGTTTGAGCTTTCAGCGAGGGAGGGAGACTCAGGCTGCCCTCCACTGTCGCGTGCGAAAGCTGACCCTCTCTCTACCTCTCTGTGACTCAAACGGGAGGTTGAGTCAGGCGGGAGAGGGAAAAAGGAAACCCAGAAGGGAGGTTACCACCCCCCAGTTTTGTGTGCTAAGAGGAAAGAGGAAAATCCCACGTCCCTACAACGTTCGGGCGCCAGATGATATGGTGGGAAAATGAGTACGGGTTGGTGGGAGTTGGGGTTCTTGGGAATTCCTCTTTAAAGAATTACACCCTCTTACACACAAAACTTAGTTAGAATAAGGTGATAGTTTATTTAGGGCCAAGGGAAGGGAAGGGTGGGGGGAGGGAAACCATGAAAGAAATCCTTAGACTTTTCATGGGGAGATTTGGCATAAAGCACATGGCTCAGAGGTACCAAATCTCCTCCAGTATTCTTTTTACTTTATCACCTATATTCCTCAAATTACCAAATAAAGTAATTGCTTTTGTTAGGTAAGAACACTTCTTGCTTGAATCAATCAATCAGAGACAGGAGTAAATGGTGCTTGTATATCACCTTGAATCAATCAGAGCCATTGTGTGAGAAATGTGATTACATCTAGTGAGAAAATAATAATAATAATTATTTTTTTTAGGCAATGGGGGTTAAGTGACTTGCCCAGGGTCACACAGCTAGTAAGTGTCAAGTGTCTGAGGCTGGATTTGAACCCAGGTACTCCTGAATCCAGAGCCGGTGCTTTAACCACTGCACCATCTAGCTGCCCCCCAAAATAATTATTAATAAGGGATTTCTTAGGGGATCCAGGGATCAGTCCTCCTGTTCCCCCTACCCACCCACACACTCCAGAAAGTGAATCGTTCTTGAGAGTTTTTCATCAAATCTCATTTGGGACAAACCCAAGGGAACTACAGGTCACACAGCTAATAAGTGTTAAGTGTCTGAGGCCAGATTTGAACTCAGGTACTCCTGACTCCAGGGCCGGTGCTCTATCCACTGCGCCAGCTAGCTGCCCCGAATATATAACTTCATCTAAAATATATTCCCTAAGCAGTAAAGAGAAGAGAATCATGCAGACCCTAGGAGGTATTATATTGCTCCAGGCTTAAAATAAGGTAATGATTGCCACAGAGTATTACATCTCTCATCAGCTATGTGCCCCTCAGGTAAAGGGTCATTCCCATCCACAGCCATAGCTTCTAATAATGGATATGATTGTTGTTGTTTTTCCTTCATTCTGGAGAGGACCATGAAATCAAGAGGTGATGTCATGACTTGAAGTGAATTGGATTTAAGTGAGGGAGGGCTGTACAAAGTCACCAGCCTCACTCTGTCCTTCAGAGCCATCTGGGTTCAGTGGTAGAATTATGTATCAGGATGACTGGAGATGGCCCCAGATGTTTTTTTAAGGCAATTGGGGTTAAGGGGCTTGCCCAGGGTCACACAGCAAATAAGTGTCTGAGATGAAATTTGAACTCAGGTCCTCCTGACTCCAGGGCCAGTGCTCTATCCACTGTGCCACCTAGTTGCCCCTTAAGTTCATGATTACACTTTCCCTGAGGAACACTGCACATAGATGTGTCCAAATTGCTTCCTTTCCCTGTTCCCTGCCTTAAACAAGTATGTTATGGTGACCCTGAATGCTTATTAGGGAAGTGCTCAAGGAGAGAGGGAAGAAATCATTTCAACACCATCCACCCTAGCTCCTATGGCTCAGAGTCTCAAAGGTGGTCAGGCAAGAAAGGGTGCCTTTTCCTGATTAGTGAGCTTGCACCTTTGCCAGAATTTTGGAGGCTGCCACCTCTACCATCAGCATGCACAGGAGAATGGGAAAGGCACATGAAGCAGGGAGCGTGTGTGTGTGTGTGTGTGTGTGTGTGTGTGTATGTGGTGGGTGGGGTGGATTATCTTGTTGAATTGCACTGCTCATGATTTTGGTGGACCTCCCTCTTACTGATACCTAATGTCATCAAGCAGTCTAATCCCATGTGTCTTTGGCCTTCTCTGCTCGGTGACAATTTTGACATCGTCTTGTCACTTTAGAGCCCCCAGTACTTCCTAGAAACTCCCTGATTCCAGTCCACAGAACATGCTGTTCTGGCCAAAAACCAGCAGAATGCCAAGTCAATATCTGCCTGAACAAACCGGGGCTCCACACAATCTCATTCCTGAGAGTTTCTCATCCATCTTGGCCTGATTTCTCCTACACAGTCTTAGTCCATTGGACCTAACCTCTCTCTGAACTCTGAAATCTGTTTTCCCCAAATGCCAGGCTTTCCGGCATTCCTCTCATTCTCTTTCACAAATTATAAGACAAAATGCACACTTCCCCATCACTTCCACCTCGTTAACCAGTTCCTCTCTGCATGTGAGAATCAGATCCAGAATAGAATTTCCCCTTGTTTATTCTTCCACCTTTTGAAGAATGAAACAATCAATAAAACAAGTCAAGAAATGATTAGTGGCTCCGCTTTTAGCTCTAGCAGATGTTTGGCTAATTGAAGTCCCCTAACACTAACATATCATGCCTCAGTGCCAGGATAGTGATATGTTTATTGAGCTCTTCATCTGTTTCCTCTTTCTTTCCAGGTGTTCTATACGATACTCAGATGACCATCTCATTTCTAATGCTGCCTCTCTTAATCTTCCTCCAAATGCCCTCTGCAAAGCTTCCCTTCGATGGTTGCTGGATTTCTTCACATGAGTATATTTTCTCATGTGAAATGATGAAATCATGTGAAAGAACATATACAAGGTGATTCTGTGACTCCCCACCTCCTTCCCACCCCGACTTTGGCTATCCTTTTTATAAGAAGTACACTCAGCTGGAGCCATATTACTGTCATGGGTCCCATCTTACAAAGTCTTAGTGATACCCATGAGGTCCAATTTGCTGCATTGTTTTTAGCTCTTTAGATCATCCTGCCTGCTATTTGTGAATAAACATGCAAGGCCATCCCTAAGACATCTTAAAATTGACACATCCAAAACTAAACTCATTATTTCCCTCCTCTCCAACTTCCCCTCTTCCTAATTGTCCTATTATTGCCCAGGACACCACCATCCTCCTAGTAACCCAAGCTCACAATGGAAGTGTCATCCTTGACTTCTTACTCTCTTTCACTCTGATATCCAGTTGTTTTACTCCTATCTTTCAAATACACCCCCTTCTCTCCTATGACATTGCCACCCCCATCACCCCATGCCTTCACTATTATAATACCTGCTGGTGGGGCTGCCTGCCACAAGGCTCTCCCCACTCCAGTCCATGCTCCACTCAATTGTCAAATGGATCATCTGTTTCCCTCCCCCCTCCCCCACTAAACTCCAGTAGCTACCTATTACCTTCAGGATCAAATAAAAGATCCTCTCTCTGTTTTGTGTTCAAATTCTTCCATAACCTGCTGTCCCCTTGTTATCACCTTTCCAATCTTCTTATGCATCACTCTTCTCCTTATACTTTGTTATCCAGTGATATTGGCCTACTTGACTTTAAAGTCCATCTTCAAACTGTGGGCATTTTCCCTGGCACTCCTCCATGCCAAAAATTCTCTCCCTCCTTACCCCCTCTCGTGACTTTCCCCAACTTGCTTAAAGTCTTAGCTAAACTTCTCATCTTCTCTCCCAGAAATGCTTTACAGGATTGCACATGTATAAACTATATCAGATGGCTTACCATATCAGGCAGGAGGGAGGGAGAATTTGGAACTCAAGACTTAAAAAAGTGTTAAAATTGTTTAACATTTAATTGGGGAAAAAGAAGTCTCTCTCAGCTCTCCTTAATTGCTAACACTTTCTCTGTTGATTATCTTTAATTTCTCCTGTCTATAGCTTGTTTATACATAGTTGTTTTCCTGTGAGCAGGACCTGGCTTTTGCTCTTCTGTGTATACTCTTACAGTGCCTAGCACACAGTAGGTATTTTAAAAATGCTTGTTGACAACTAGTACCTAAACCAAGAAGGGAAACATTAAGTAACCATGTTATTATTGTTGTTCAGTCATGTTGAACTATTCATGACTCCATTTGGGGTTTTCTTGGCAGAGATACTGGAGCAGTTTGCCATTGCCTTCTTCAGCTTATTATAGAGATGAGGAAACTGAGGCAAATAGGGTGAAGTGACTTGCCCAGGGTCACACAGCTAGGAAGTATCTGAGGCCAGATTTGAATTCCGGTTTTTCTGACTCCACACCAGACATTATATCCACTGCAGCTCCACCTAGCTGCCCCATGGTAACCATATTAAAATAAAAATACCCCAAATTATATAATTAGATGTAAAAATATTTTATGTCTGTATAATTATATATGATAATACATACAGTTACATAATAGCTATGTAACATATAATATATAGATGTAGGAAAAAGTTTTTAATGAAGTATAAAGCTCATTTATACTTAAAATCTTATAGTGCAAATACTGTGTAGATACATAATTGCTGTGAACTTCTTGAAGGTAGGGACTATTTTTGCCTTTTTTTATATCCCTAGCACTTAGCATACTGCCTGGCACATAATTTAATTCAATAAATACTTGTTGACTTGACATGTCTCATCTTAGAAGGATAAAAAACATATATCTAAAACCAAAACCTAGTATTATTTGAAATTGTTAAACCCAGGGCAGCTAGATGGCACAGTGGATAGAGCACCAGTCCCGGATTCAGGAGGACCTTAGTTCAAATATGGCCTCAGACACTTGACACTTAGCTGTGTAACCCTGGGCAAGTCACTTAGCCCTCATTGTCCCCCCTCCCCCTCAAAAAAATTAAAGAAAACAATTAAAAAGAAAAAAAAGAAAAAAGAAATGTTTAAACCCTAGAAGCATTCCCCATAAATATAGGAAAGCAAGGATGTACTTTTGTCCTGCTATTATTTGATATGACTCTAGAAATTCTAGACATAGAAATATGACAAAAGAAAGAAATTGAAGTCACACACATTGGAAAAGAGGAGTTAAAATTGTCCCCAATTTCTGGTGACATGGTAGTTTACTTAGAAAAAATCTTTGTGTCAGCAAAGAAAGTGGGACAGTTAATACTGAACATAGGATTTCATTGGTATAGGGAAATCCTGGATTGAGGAAAGCCCTTCTACCCCATACAGGTTGGAAACTGCTCTACAATTTATAGGCTCAGATCGCTGCCTGGACCATCAAGAGGATAAGTGACTTGCCCGGGGTCACATAGTAAGTAGGTGTAATAGTCAGTATGTGTCAGAGTCAGGACCTGAACTCGGCTCCTCCTGGGTCAGAGATTAGCCCTATAGTTACTGTTCCACACTGACTTTATAGTTTTACTAAAGTAGCAGGATACAAAAAAGATGAACTCACAAAATTAATAGCTTTTCTATATAGTAATAACAACATTTCAGAATAACTACAAAACACATAAAATATGTGGATACCAATCCACCAAGGCAACCTCAATATACATGCAAACAATATATATCAATATACATTAAAATAATTATAAAGTTTATTTTAAATAGTCATTCTTTGTGTATATAGATACCTAACATTTACATAGCCTTTTTTTTTTTTTAGTGAGGCAATTGGGGTTAAGTGACTTGCCCAGGGTCACACAGCTAGTAAGTGTTAAGTGTCTGAGGCTGGATTTGAACTCAGGTCCTCCTGAATCCAGGGCTGGTGCTCTATCCACTGTGCCACCTAGCTGCCCCTACATAGCCTTTTAAGGCTTGGGGAAAAATACATAATATCTATCTATCTATCTATCTATCTATCTATCTATCTATCTATCTATCTATCTATCTGTGTGTACATATAGGCATGTATGTATACATAAAACATATGTGCATATATGCATTTATGCATATACATGTATATGTCTATGATCTAATTTTAAGTCTGGAATGTAGGCGCTATTGTTATTCCCAGTTTACAGATGAGAAAACTGAGACTGACAGAGGTTAAATCACTTGCTCAGAATAGAATAGCTGCTAAGCACCTTAGACTGGATTTGAATTCAGGTTTTCCCTCATTCCAAATCCTGATGCTAACTACACACACCATCCAGATGCCTCTCATTTAAAAAAAAAATAACTGGTAGGACATTCATTGTTCATGGTTTGCCACACCAATATAATATAACACGATGACAAGAACTAAATTAATTTACAGATTTATTACTATACCAACCAAAATATAAAGGAGGGCTGTCTAGGTCTATCTAGCTCTAGAACAATTCATTTTGAAGAAGAAAAAAAAAAGGTCCAGAATCTCAAGGAAGATAACAGGGGAAAAATAAGAATGAAGAAACAATAGCAATTCCATATGTCAAATTATATTCTAGAGCAATAATTAGTTAAACTATTTAGTACTAGCTGAAGAAAAGGAAAGTAGACTAGATAAGAATCAGAAACAATGGAATTCAATAACTCAGTGTTTGATAATCTTGAGAACATAAATTATATGGGGAAACACACTCTATTTGAGAAGAGCTGTAGGAAAAGCCATAAAAGAGTGTGACAAATTAGGTAAAGACCAGAAATCTATACCATATACCACAATAAGTTACAAATGGATACTTGACTTAAATGTTAAAGGTTACATCACAAAAATAATTAAAGATAAATGGATTAAAGATAAATGGATGGAGGCATCAATCATTGCTAAGACTAGGGGGAAATTCTGTCCAAAGAAGTGAAGGAGAAGATCACAAAGGATAAAATAGAGCATTTCAATTACATGAAACTGGAAGATTGTACACCTTCCCCTTCCACACCCCTACACAAATATACACACATACTGCAATTCCAGATATAATAAGTATGAAGACTGTTTATTAGAGGGAATATACTTGGAAAGAATCATCAAGTATGTATTGGGAATTAGCATCAATATATAATACCAAGAGCCACTCCTCAGTGAATATGTTTGAAAGATATGAACAAAGAGTTCTCAAAAGAATTGCAAAATATTAACAAATATATGAAAGATTGCTCCAAATTACTGATAGTGAAAGAAATTCAAAACATAGCAACCTTGAGGTTTTAGCTCAAACCTAGAAAATGGATAAAGATTATAAAATATGGAAATAATCAATATTAGAGGGATTGTGGAAAGGCAAACACATTGATATGTTGTTGGTAGAGCTGTGAATTGGTCCAACCATTCTGGAAAAGAATTTGGAACTACATTAAAATAATGACTAACATGTCCATACCTATTGATCTAAAGAACCCACTACTAAGAATATACCCCAAGGCGGTCAAAGAAAAAAGGTGCCACATATAATAAACTTTGATTCTAACATATTTGGTGGTAGAAAAGTAGTGGAAACAAAATAGATGCTAATTGAGTGGAGAATGGCCAAACTAAATTCCAGTACATGGATGTCATGGGAGATTACTATATAGTAAGCAATGACAAATATAAAGAATGAAGAAAAGTATGAGAAGATAAATGAACTAACATAGAATCAGGAGAACAATATTGAGTTCAACAATGCAATTGGAAAGAAAAAATGAAACTGAACACTGTGTGATTATAATGAATAAATTTGGCTGTTGAGAAAAGATGAGAAAATGGATCTACCTCTGTTCTTTAGATTTGTGGAAGACTATGAGCATGGAACATTGCATATGCTATCAGACTCAGTTGGTTAATTTTGCTGAACTACCTATTTTCTTTCTTTTTTATTTGTCACCAAGAATGTCTCCATATGTCAGGGAGAAGGAAGGGATATATTTGGCTAACAAATTCTTTTTGTTTGTTTTGGTGAGGCAATTGGGGTTAAGTGACTTGCCCAGGGTCACACAGCTAGTAAGTGTTAAGTGTCTGAGGCCGGATTTGAACTCAGGTCCTCCTGAATCCAGGGCCAGTGCTCTATCCACTGTGCCACCTAGCTGCCCCCAGAAGGGATATATTTGGAATTGAAGATGATATAAAAACAAAAGATGTTAGTTATATATGTATGTTATGTATGTGTGGAGAGATGTGTGTGTGTGTACATGTGAGAGAGAGAGAGAGAGAAAAAAAAATAGAATGGGGGGAGGTGGTAGGGTACCATGGAAGGAAAATAAAAAAACAGGATGGGGATTCCAGTGGGACTTGCCTATGGGGAATGGGGATGAAAGCCTAAGGAGTGGTATATAGGGACCAGTGTGTTCCCTGAGATAGTCTATGGTTCAGGATCACAGCAATAAGGGAGGAGACAGAGGAGGGAGTTTATTGGACATAGGATAGGAAAAGATAATTTGAAACATATCCAGGGGGCAGCTAGGTGGTGCTGCAATGGATAAAGCACCAACTCTGGATTCAGGAGGACCTGAGTTCAAATCCAGCTTCAGATACTTGACACTAGCTGTATGACCCTGGGCAAGTCACTTAACCCTCATTGCCCCCTCCCCTCCTAAAAAAAGGAAACATATCAACATGTAGCAGAGAGATGAGGAGGAGTCTCCAGAACCTAAATGCCCTGGTCAACTAGAGTTGATATCCAGCTAGGGGATGCTTGCCCAGACTGATACAAAAAGGTGGGAAGTCACCAAAAAAAAAATTAAAAAATAAAATTAAGGGGCAGCTAGGTGGCGTAGTGGATAGAGCACCCACCAGCCCTGGAGTCAGGAGGACCTGGGTTCAAATCCGGCCTCAGACACTTAACACTTACTAGCTGTGTGACCCTGGGCAAGTCACTTAACCCCAATTGCCTCACAAAAAAAAAAATTAAAAAAATAAAAATAAAAACAAAAAGGTGGGGGCGGCTAGGTGGCGCAGTGGATAGAGCACCGGCCCTGGAGTCAGGAGTACCTGAGTTCAAATCCGGCCTCAGACACTTAACACTTACTAGCTGTGTGACCCTGGGCAAGTCACTTAACCCCAAATGCCTCACTAAAAAAAAAAAAAAACCAAAAAAACAAACAAACAAAAAAAAAAACCAAAAAGGTGGGAAGTGTGAGAGTTCAAATGGTGAGGTTTGGGTTTTCCAAGACCCAAGCCGAGGAAATTGTGGCAAGAAGAGGGGGCTATGTAGTTGAAGGAAAGCTGGCCTTAGAGTCAGAACAGCTGGATTCCAATCTTGGTTCTGCTGGTAACTGATTCTGTGATCTTGGGCAAGTCATTTCCTCTCTCTGTGCCTCAGTTCCCTCATTTCTAAAATGGGACTTTGAGAGTCTCCAAGGAGAGGATGGATGTACAGCACTTGTGGAATATGATGTCTCATAATCTCCTGCTCCTCCTCAGTGTTTTTTCCAAGGGGCCCTTAGCTGGGAGTGCAGAGGTGGTTTTGCACTCAGTGGAATTGATTTGGGAGGTTTCCACAGCAAGCAGGAAACCCAGGCCTTCCCTGTCCCAGAAAAGTGAATCGAACTCTAGCTTCTGATAGAGATTTGGCTGTGGGCTTGTGTGTATGAGGTGAAGGGATTTAGGGAGCTGTAAACCAGGAAGGTAGCGAGGGTCTGTCCTAGATCAGGTCCTCTCAGGCTGTCTCCAGACCCTCCCCCCACCAATCCTCACAGCCCACTGCAATCCTCATGTCTGTGGGAAACTTTGGCTTAGCCTGTGTGATTCTAGCCACCCCAAGGGCCTTGCCCCAAATCCAGAGTGCATTTGGCCTGGCCTTGGCCTCTTCCTTCTCTAAACTTGGTATATTTCAAGAGAAATCTGATCAGGCCCTGTCTGATTCACTTATTCTGGAGTCGTCCAAGGGCTCTGTTGTAAGAGCAAACTTAGCTCCAAGAAGTTTTAGGAGACTATACTATAAATCTCCCAGAGATTGTGTGGATTACGTGTTTTATATCAGGGGAGTGGGTAGGTCTTTTGTTAAAAAAACATACTCCTACTTTCTTTGAAAGGAGATGTTGTGGTTTTGCTCAGTAAATGGATACCCAGTCTCAAAGGGCTTGTGTTCGATTTAAGGGCCCGAAAGCCTGTAGCTCAAAGGCCCAACTGTGTTCCTCTGGAAGTAGAAAAAAATAAATCCCAGGGGAGTGAGCCTGAGACTTCCACGCCAGCAACAAGCAGTGGGAGGGGAGCCAACCCAGGCTGGATTCCGTCTGGGCCAGGGAGAATTGGGGCCCTACTTAGGGAGGGAGCCTAGCTATACCTCCATTTCTCAGTTAGGACAAAGGGGGACAAGGGGATGAAGCGACCCTTGCCAGGCGCCTGCTAGAGCTGGATGGGAATGGATTCCTAGGTCATCAATTAAGAACAAAGCCTGGAAAGAGAGTGCAGCCAGACAGGATGAAGAAATGGAAGGGAGGAGGATGTCAGTAAATGGGTATGATTATGTGAGTGCTGGCTGTAGGGCATTAGGAACCCGAGTGATCCCAGGGGAACACTTGCTCCTGATGGGGAGAGATGGAGAAGAGATGGGACTTGACATTAAGACCCTACAGAGGAGGATAGCAACTCAGCTCAACAGAAAGAGAACAGACTGGACTCTAGACCTGGGTTCAGGTCCTGCCTCTGCCAGTTCCTAATTGTGTAATTTTCAGATCACCTCCCACTGGTTGGCATAAGCCATAAGTCAAGTCAAGCCAAGCCAAGCCAATAAGCATTTATTAAACATCTACTGTATCAGTTCCCATCATGCAGCATCCCATTGAAGTAATGGGGAAAACCACTTTACTTAAAAAGACACTACATTCAACAGCAACAGCTCTCAACACTGAGGCCAAAAGAAGCCAAGCAGGGCAAGGTTGAGAGTCCAGTGGGACCTGACCCCATGCCAAGGCAAACAGCCCAGGCATAGTCTAGAGCCTAGCTTCTTGGGTTTTTTTTTTGTTTGTTTGTTTTTTGCAGGGCAATGGGGGTTAAGTGACTTGCCCAGGGTCACACAGCTAGTAAGTGTCAAGTGTCTGAGGCCGGATTTAAACTCGGGAACTCCTGAATCCAGGGCCGGTGCTTTATCCACTGTGCCACCTAGCTGCCCCCTAGAGCCTAGCTTCTTAAACTATGGTTCATGATCCCATCTGAGGTCAAGTAACTGAACGTGGTGGGGTCACTGCAGCCTTGGTTCTGAACACACAACATGCGCATTTTGTACTGCACAAGCTGTCAGAGGGTGACATAAAAATTTCTCTGGCGACAAGGGGTCATAAGTGGAAAAAGTTTAAGAAGCACTGGTCTAGAAGAGTAGAAAGAGGATGACCATGCAAACCCTTAGGTCTCAAGAGTTGGGATGCCATCAGGATTGTGCTGCTGCTGGCATGGAGGGATGAGGTCTCAAATGGCTACCAGTGCTGGACCACCTCAAGCCCAGAATCCGGCATTAGCAGTCATGGGGAAAACCTTCAAGGTAGGTGCTAGTGCTGCCACATCAATGCCCCAAAATATAATTGGGGGAAGGGGGGAAGCCTCAATGCCTGCAACCTTGGTAGGAAGGAAGAAGATAGGATCATAGATCTAGTCCTGGACTGGACTTTAGAGGCCCTAATCATATGGAAGAGGAAACTGAGGCCAAGGGAAGGGAAGGGACATACCCAAGGTCACATACAGGATCCTGTATCTAGAGCTGGGAGAAATTTCAGAGACTTTGGTCTTGTTTTTTTTTTTTTTTTTTTGGTTTGGTTTGGTTTTGGTTTTGCAGGGCAATGAGGGTTAAGTAACTTGCCCAGGGTCACACAGCTAGTAAGTGTTAAGTGTCTGAGGCCGGATTTGAACTCAGGTGCTTCTGACTCCAGGGCCGGTGCTCTATCCACTGTGCCACCTACCTGCCCCTACAATGATCTCTTAATTGCTAAATTGAAATTTTTATCCTCCTCGACCTCTCTATCTTCTGACACTCCTAACCTCCCCTCCTGCCCCTCGTCCGGAATACTCCCTCCACCTCAGCTTTTGTGACACTTTTCTCTATTTCTCCTATTAGCTATCTGACTATTCCTCATTTGCCTTTGCCGTATCAAAATCCATGGCCTGCCCCTCTAATGATGAATGTACTCCTGGGCCCTCTTTTCTTCATCTCCTCCTCATCTCCTCATCTCTTCTCTTCTTCTTCTCTCTTGGTGGCCTACTTTGTCAGCTTGCATGGGTTCACTGATTATCTCCAGGTAGATGATTCTCAGATCTATAGTTCCAACCTTAGCGTCTCTCCTGAACTCCAGTTTCTCATTACCATCCGTCAATTGGAAGGGGAGAGAAAAGGGAACACGACTTTATTCAGCAACTGCTATATGTCAGGCACTGTGTTAAGTACTTTACAGATGTGATCTCATTTGATCCTCACAACAACCCTGTGAGGTAAGTGCTGTTATCACCCCCATTTTACAGATGAGGAAACTGAGGCAGACAGCTGTTACCTGACTTTCGCCGGGTCACACAGCTAATGAGTTCTGAGGCTGAATTTGAACTCTGAACTTCTTGACTACAGACCCAATGTGCCACTAAGCTGCCTCTAGATAGGACATCTCTAACTGGATGTATATCGGTGAGCAAAGGAAAAAGCCCTCTTGAATGCAATATGCCCAAAACAGAAGTCATCATCATTCTCCCAACCTACCCTCTTTCTAACATCTCTATTGCTGCTGAGGGAACCACTATTTTTTTTTAGTGAGGCAGTTGGGGTTAAGTGACTTGCCCAGGGTCACACAGCTAGTGTTCAGTGTCTGAGGCCGGATTTGAACTCAGGTACTCCTGAATCCAGGGCCGGTGCTTTATCCAGTGTACCACCTAGCCGCCCCATGAACCACTATTTTTTTTTCTTTCTTTCTTTTTTTTTGTGGGGCAATGGGGGATAAGTGACTTGCCCAGGGTCACACAGCTAGTAAGTGTCAAGTGTCTGATGCCAGATTTGAACTCAGGTCCTCCTGAATCCAAGGCCGGTGCTTTATCCACTACGCCACCTAGCTACCCCCGAACCACTATTTTTTAATCACTCCAACTCACATGTTTTCTTCTCCTTCCCTCATTCCTAAGATCAGTTGCAACCACATGTTGATCCTACAATATCTTTCTGTATCTCTACAATATCTATCACATTTGTTGCCTTCTCCCTGTTAACACCACAACTACCTTAACCCAATCCCTCATCATCTTTTGCCTCTTTTTTTTCTGATAAAAGTATTTTTTTCCACTTACATGTAAAGATAATTCTCAACATTTGTTTATACAAGCTTTCCAATCTCAGATTTTTCTCCCTCTCCTCCCTCCCCCTCCCCTAGACAGCAGGTAATCTGATATAGGTTTTATATATATATATATATATATATATATATATATGTGTGTGTGTGTGTGTGTATGTATGTATGTATACGTATATATAATAACATTAAACATACTTCTGCATTAGTCATGTTATAAGAGAAGAATCAGAGCAATGAGGAAAAACCTCAAAATAGAAAAAACAACAGCACCAACAACAAAAGAAATAGTACGGTTCAATCAGCATCTATACTCCACAGTTTTTTTTCCTGGATTTGGAGATCCTCCTCCATCATGAGTCCCCTGGAACTCTTCTGTACCGTTGCATTAGTGAGAAGAATCTAGTCCATTACAGTTGATCAACACATAATGTTGATGATACTGTGTACAATGTTCTTCTAGTTCTGCTCATCTCACTCATCATCAGCTCATGCCAGTTTTTCCAGGTTTCTCTGAACTCCTCCTGCTCATCATTTCTTACAGCACAATAGAATTCCATTACATTCATATACCACAACTTGTTTAGCCATTCCCCAATTGATGGGCAACCCCTCAATTCCCAATTCTTTGCTACCACAAAAAGAGCAGCTATAAATATTTTTGTACTTGTGGGTCCTTTTCCCTTTTTTATGATCTCTTTGGTAAAAAGACCCAAAAGTGGTATTTCTGGGTCAAAGGGTATGCACAGCTTTATAGCCCTTTGGGCATAATTCCAGATTGCTCTCCAGAATGGTTGGATCAGTTCACAGCTCCACCAACAATGCATTAGTGTTCCAATTTTCCCACAGCTTCTACACCATTTATTATTTTCCATTTTTTGTCATATTAGCCAATCTGATAGGCGTCAGGTGGTACCTCAGTGTTGTTTTAATTTGCATTTCTCTAATCAATAGTGATTTAGAGCATTTTTTCATATGATAATAGATAGCTTTGATTTCTTCATCAGAAAGCTGCCTGTTCATATCCTTTGACCATTTCTCAATTGGGGAATGACTTGGATTCATATAAATTTGATTTAGTTCCCTATATATTTTAGAAATGAGCCCTTTATCAGAAGTACTGGCCATAAAAATTGTTTCCCAACTTTCTGCCTCCCTTCTAAATTTGGGTGCATTGCTTCTGTTTGTACAAAAACTTTTTAATTTAATGTAATCAAAATCATTCATTTTGCATTTCATAATATTCTCTATCTCTTGTTTGGTCATAAACTGCTCTCCTTTCCAAAGATCTGAAAGGTAGACTATTCCATCCTCTCCTAATTTACCTACAGTATTACCTCTTACATCTAAATCATGTACCCATTTTGATCTTATTTTAGTATAAAGTGTAAGATGTTGGTCTATGCCTAATTTCTGCCATACTATCTTCCAGTTTTCCCAGCAGTTTTTGTCAAATACAGAGTTCCTATCGCAGAAGCTGGAGTCTTTGGGTTTATCAAACACTAATGTCATTTACTACTGTGCCTCCTGTGCCTAGCCTATTCTGTTGGTCCTCCACTCTTTTTCTTAGCCAGTACCAGATAGTTTTGATGACTGCCACTTTATAATAAAGCTCCAGATTTGGTACAGCTAACCCACCTTCCTGTGCATTTTTTTTTGTGGGGCAATGGGGGTTAAGTGACTTGTCCAGGGTCACACAGCTAGTAAGTGTCAATTGTCTGAGGCCGGATTTGAACTCAGGTACTCCTGAATCCAGGGCCGGTGCTCTATCCACTGTGCCACCTAGCTATCCTCCTGTGCATTTTTTTTCATTATTTACCTTGATATTCTTGACTTTTTGTTTTTCCAGATGAATTTTGTTATTATTTTTTCTAGCTCTATAAAATAATTTTTAGGTAGTCTGATTGGTATGGTGCTGAATAACTAAATTAATTTAGGTAGAATTGTCATTTTTACTATATTAGCTCTGCCTATCCATGAGCAATTGATATCTTTCCAATTATTTAGATCTGATTTGATTTGTGTGAAAAGTGTTTGGTAATTGTGTTCATAGAGTTCCTGGGTTTGTCTTGGCAAGTAGACTCAGAAGTATTTTATATTATCTACCGTTAGTTTAAATAGAATTTCTCTTTCATCTTTTGCCTCTTAATTAGTTTCCCTGCTTGTAGTAATTTTTTCCAATCATCTGCATAGCTACCAGATTGACTTTCCTAAAGCACATGTCTGAGTATGTCACTTTGCTGTTCAGGAAGCTTCCATTTTACCTCTATGATAAAACACAAACTCCTTCATTTTAGTATTCGAAGTCTTTCTCAATCTGGCTCCAATTTATCTTTCTAGACTTATTTTCCATTATTCCCCTTCATACCTTCTCCATTTCAGTCAACCTGGATGACTTACTGGTATTTCTACATGGCATGACATATCCCACCACCATGCCTTTGCACAGACTGCCTCCATGCCTTGAATGCTCTCCCTTGCACATTTGTCTCTTCCAATCTCTAATTCCATTCCAGACTTAGCTCAAGTGCCATGTCCCACATGTTCTGATAATCCCACTTGCTAATATTCTCCACTCCTAGATGAATTACTTTATATGTATTTTGTGTCTATACATATAATATTTGCTTAACTATATACATGTTGCTTCCTCTCACCCCCAGTAGAATGGAAGTTCCTTGAGAGGCAAGGATTGTATTTATTTAGGTCTCTTATCTCAGCGGTGCATATGGTGCTTTTCATATACTAGGAGCTTAATAAATGTTTTTTTCCATTTCATTGAAGTTTCAGTGACATGCATCTTCTCCCCTACCCCTATATGAATTAGTTGTCTCCTATTGTGAGAATAACTGTGAGTTGACACATCTCTTTCTTTGTTTTGGAGATAAGGGAGTAGAGAACCTGAGAGAACAGTAGAATTAAAAGTGGCCCAGGAAGGGGCAGCTAGGTGGCGCAGTGGATAGAGCACTGGCCTTGGATTCAGGAGGACCTGAGTTCAAATCTGGCCTCAGACACTTGACACTTACTAGCTGTGTGACCCTGGGCAAGTCACTTAATCCCAACTGCCCCGCCCCCCTCAAAAAAAAAAGTACACCTAAAAGTGGCCCAGGGTCCGGTGGGAGGGAGTTTCCCCAGTGCAAGCCAAGTAGTAGCTGCATTAGGATAGAGACTAGAAGCAAGAGAAATGTTCTCTTATCTACACTGCCAAGAGAGAAATGGGGTTCTGAATTGAGTTTCTGATACCCAGCCTCCTTGGTAAATAGTTTGGGATAACAAATGCTTCTTCATCATATTTTCTACTTTTGTATATTATGATTGTCTTTTCTAATTCTCCTTTAAGAGCACTGACTTCTAATTTAATTTCCCTCTATATGGCTATCATTTGGTTAAGACATAGATAATAGATGGGAAGGAGTCAAGATGATGGAGTGTGGAATAGAATTTTTGCCTAGCTCACCTAATGCACCTCTTCCACAACAACCTAGACCACATGCCAGAAAAAAAATTATGATTGGAAAAGCAGAGAAAAAATCAGTGAGTCATTTTTCTAGCCTAGGGCAGCTTATGAAGCAAGACAGGGTGGTCTGCAGATACCACTGTCCAGGAGCTAGCCTGGAGCACAGTGTAGCAGCAGGGGCAGCAGCAACACTGAGTAACATTCAAGGGCACAGGGATAAAAAGGGAGCTGAGATTAAAAACCAGTGTAGGAAGCACCTGGGCAGAGAGAAATACTAGGGGACCCCTGAACTAGCACTGGGAGTAGGAACAAGTGACATTTGGCAGCTCTGTTGTCCATTACCCAGTTCTGGGTCATAATTCCAGGTGTGAGAAGAGCAGTTGCAGTCAGAGTGGAGCAAGGGCCCTACCTGTGTAAGGAGCAAGGACTAAGTTCCAAAGACAAAGCCATGTGTATCTGAGCCAAAGAACAAAGTGGGGATTCAGTTCTAACTTTTAACCCCACACATAGGAACCAAAAATCAAGCGAGAGGCAGTAGTTTATTTTGTTTGAACCTTCAAAACCTCCCAGAAGGCTAACTGACCAAGTTTGTACAAACTCAATCACATATAATCTAAGAGACCTAAACTGGGTTGGGAATTTATAAGAGTGCAGACCAGGAGGCAGTGAACAGACCTCTCCCCTCAAATTATATCACTTTGGAAGCATTGAGAGCTTAACAATTCCCAGACTGAACTGTGAAAGCAGCTGAAAGACAAAGAGAAGCTCAGGCCTAACATCTTCTTCCCAGGGGAGAAGAGTCTAATAATAACATAAAGCCCAAAGTAAAAAAGTAGGCTGGAAAAATGAGCAAATAAAAGAAGAATCTGATCATAAAAATCTACTATGGAGACAGAGAAGCCCAAGAAACAAATGGAGTAGAAAACAATGAGGTGAAAACATGTGCAAAGAAAACTTAAAAGAAAATTGCAAATTTGACATGAAATAAAAAAGAATTCCTAGAAGAGCTAAAGAAAGCAATTTAAAAAGAACAACAACAAAATTAAACATCAAATAAGAATGGTGGAGCAAAAACTGTGAAAAGAAATGAGAGCTATGAATGAGAGCTTGGTAAAAGAGGCACAAAAAATGCAGAAAATAACTTCTTAAAAATAAAAATTGGTCAAATGTTTCACATGAAACCTTATCAAAGAAATAATTCTTTAAAAATTAAAATTGGTGAAGTATAAATTAATGACTCCCCAGCTTTTGGGATAGGAATTCAGTATTTGACAAAAATTGCTGGGAAAACTGGAAGATAATATGGCAGAAATTAGGCATAGACCAACATTTGACACCTTATACTAAAATAAGGTCAAAATGGGTACATGATTTAGACATAAGAGGTGATACCATAGGTAAATTAGGAGAAAAAGGAATATTCTACCTTTTAGATCTTTGGAAAGGAGAGCAGTTTATGACCAAACAAGAGATAGAGAATATTATGAAATGCAAAATAGATGACTTTGATTACATTAAATTAAAAAGTTTTTGTACAAACAGAAGCAATACATCCAAAATTAGAAGGGATACAGAAAGCTGGGAAACAATCTTTATGGCCAGTACTTCTGATAAAGGCCTCATTTCTAAAATATATAGGGAACTAAATCAAATTTATATGAATCCAATTCATTCCCCAATTGAGAAATGGTCAAAGGATATGAACAGGCAGTTTTCTGATGAAGAAATCAAAGCTATCTATTGCCATATGAAAAAATGCTCTAAATCATTATTGATTAGCGAAATGCAAATTAAAACAACTCTAAGGTACCACCTGGCACCAATCAGATTGGCTAAAAGGACAAAAAGGAAAATAATAAATGTTGGAGAAGCTGTGGGAAAATTGGAACACTAATGCATTGTTGGTGGAGCTGTGAACTGATCCAACCATTCTGGAGAGCAATCTGGAATTATGCCCAAAGAGCTATAAAGCTTTGCATAACCTTTGACCCAGCAATACCACTCTTGGGTCTTTTCCCCAAAGAGATCATAAAAAAGGGAAAAGGACCCACAGTATCATCAATACTATGTGTGGACCAACTGTGATAGATTAGATTTTTCTCACCAATCCAATGGAACAAGAATGTTCCAAAGGACTCATGATGGGAAAGGGCTCTCCAAATCCAGGGGGAAAAAAGGAACTGCGGGATATGGATGCTGATTGGACCATACTATTTCTTTTGTTTTTGATGCTGTTGGTTCTCTGATTTCAGGTTTTTCCTTTGTGCTATGATCCTTCTCATATAACATGACTAATGCAGAAATATGTTTAATGTTATTATGTATATTTAACCTATATCATATTGCCTGCTGTCTAGGGGAGGGGGTAGGGAGAAAAATAGAAATTTGAAATCTTATATAAACAAATCTTGAAAACTATTTCTACATGTAACTGGAAAATAATAAAATACTTTTATTTAAATAAAAAAATAAATTAATGACTCCAGGAGACATCAAGAAAAGATAAAACAAAGTCAAATGACTGGAAAAAATGATGAAAATGAAAAATATCTCATAGAAAAAACCACTTACCTAGAAAATGTATTTTGGAGGGATAATTTAAGAATTACTGGACTACCATGAACAAAAAAGAGCTTAAGTATCTTATTTCAAGAATTTATACAGGAAAGCTACCTAGATATCTTTGAACCATAAGGGCAATGTAAAAATCAAAAGAATCTAGCGGTCTTAAAAGAAACCCCCAAATTTAAACTCCCAAGAATATTATAGTCAAAATTCAAGAACTCTTAGATCAAGGAGATAATACTGCAAGTAATAAGAAAGAATTCAAATACCACGGAACCATAGTTAGGTTCACACAAGACTTAATAGAAATACTAGAAAAGAACAAAGGGCTTGGAATATGATACTCTGAAAGACAAAGAATGTAGGATTGTAGCCAAGAATAATTTCTCAGAAAACCCCAAGTATAATCCTACAAGGTAAAAAGTGGATATTTCATGAAATAAAGGATTTTCTGATTAAAAGATTGAGGCTAAATAGCTAGAAGCCTTTCTAATAAGATCAGGGGTGAAGTAAAGATGTATATTATTAATGTTGCTATTCAAATATTGTACAAGAAATGGTAGTTACAGTAATCAGAAAAGGAAATGGAAAGAATAAGCTTAGGCAAAAATTATCACTTTTTACAGATAATATTATGGCTCACTTAGTAAACTCTTGGGAGTCAACTAAAAATTAATGAAAACAATTTACAACTTCAGAAAATTTGCAAGATATAAAATTGAACCACATAAATCACCAGCATTTCTGTACATAACCAACAAAATCCAGGAGGGAGAGAGAGAGATAAATTCCATTAAAAATAACTAAACTTGGGAGTCTACTTGCCAAAATATACACAAAAACTATGTAAACAGTTATAAAACACTATTCACACAGAGATCTAAATAACTGAAGAAATGTAAATTCCTTATGAATAGGCCAAGCCAATATCATAGAAAAGACAATACTACCTAATTTAATTACCATCTTTTTGTATTTAATTACCATCTTTTTGCTAGTGATTCTAAAATCTACCTATGCTACCCCAAACTCTCTGCTGACCTCCAATCTCACATCTCCAACCTCCTTTCAAGACATCTCAAATTGAATGCCCAGTAGACACCTTAAACTCATTATATCCAAAACCAGAACCCATTATCTTTTCCCCAAAACCATCCCCCTTAATTATATAGAGGCCATTACCATCCTCCCAGTTCTTTGGGCTTGCAAACTAGGAGTCATCCTGGATTCCTCACTATCTCTCACCCCTCTTACCCAGGCCTGTAGATTTCATATTTTCAACATCTCTCTAATGGGTCCCCTTTTCTCCTCTGATACTGTCACAATTCTGGTACAGGCCCTCATCATCTCACACCTGGATTATTACAATCGCTGCTGGTAGCTCTACCTGTCTCATATCTCTCTATTCAGCCACTAAAGTGGTTTTCCTAAAGTACAGATCTGATCATGTCACCTGTTACTCAAATAAATTCTTGTGGAGAGTTGGTTTTACTCTCTCCCTCTTTTCCTATGTATTGCTACCAGGAATGCAAACTTAGAAAAGGAGGGCCCTGCAGTCTGAGCATGGTCTCTTGTGGGAGGAAGAAATAAAATAAATTAGAGTTGATTGATCTGTACGAGTTACTTTGGATGTTCCTGGTGGGTATTTCTGTACCTAATCCCTGTGGCTACTTATTGCCCTTCTTGGCTTTGTCATCAGCAACCTGCTCAGAGGATTTGCTCTCCTTCTGGTCAGTGCCCAAGGATTTTCCCACTTTCTCATTCTTGGGCTTGCTGGGCTTGGGGGCCTCTGTCTTGGTGGGTTCTTTGGGAGGGGTCTTGCTCTCCTTTTTGGCTTTGGGGTGAGTGTGGGGCTTCTCCTCAGGCTTCTGGGACTGGGTTGCCTTCTCTTCCACTTTCTTTTTCTGTTTAGTATCCAAGCCCTTCATAAGCTAGCTTCCTCCCCTTTCCAGTCTTTTTTTTTTTTTTTAGTGAGGCAATTGGGGTTAAGTGACTTGCCCAGGGTCACACAGCTAGTAAGTGTTAAGTGTCTGAGGCCGGATTTGAACTCAGGTACTCCTGGCTCCAGGGCCTGTGCTCTATCCACTGTGCCACCTAGCTGCCCTGCCTTTCCAGTCTTCTTAAATCTTTGACCCACTCATTCTTTCAGATGAGATTATTTATTTTCCAGTAAGTTTTTAGTCTCTCTTTCCATGGCTTTTTATTACATGTAATTTTATTGTATTATGATCTGAAAGGGATGCATTTAATATTTCTGCCTTTCTACATTTGACTGTGAGGTGTATGTGCCCTAATGCATGGTCAATTTTTGTGTATGTGCTATGTACCACTGAGAAAAAGGTATAGTCCTTTCTATCCCCATTCAATTTTCTCCAGAGGTCTATCTTATCTAACTTTTCTAAAATTCTATTCACCTCTTTAACTTCTTTATTATTTGTTTTGTGGTTAGGTGTATCTAGTTCTGAGAGGGGAAGATTCAGATCCCCCATTAATATAGTTTCCCTATCTATTTCCTCTTGTAACTCATTTAACTTCTCCTCTAAGAATTTGGATGCTTTACCACTTGGCACATGCATGTTTAGTATTGATATTACTTAATTATCTATCGTACCTTTTACCAAGATGTAGTTTCCTTCCTTATCTCTTTTAATTAGATCTATTTTGCCTTTGTTTTGTCTGAGATAAGGATTGCTACCCTTGCTTTATTTACTTCAGCTGAAGCATAATGTATTCTTCTCCAACCTTTTACTTTTACTCTGCATGTATCTCTCTGCTTCAAATGTGTTTCTAGTAAACAACATATTTTAGGATTCTCATTTTTAATCCACTCTGCTATCTGCTTCTGT
Source organism: Dromiciops gliroides (assembly GCF_019393635.1). NCBI lineage: Eukaryota > Metazoa > Chordata > Mammalia > Microbiotheria > Microbiotheriidae > Dromiciops > Dromiciops gliroides. Next base: position 26,933,687 of record NC_057867.1, on the reverse strand, counting down.
TTTATGGGAGAGTTCATCTCATTCACAGTTATGATTACTGCCTATTTCCCTCCATCCTATTTTCCCCTTTGTTAATACTTTTTTTTTCTTCTTTCACCTTATTCCTTCTTACCAGCATTTTGCTTCTTACCCCTGCCTCCCCCAATTTGCCCTCCCTTTTATCAGCCCCCTCCCTTTTATTTCCCCTTTCCTCTCCTGATTATGCCCTACCTTTTATCAGTGCCCCCCTTATCCTCTTACCCTTTTACTTCCCCAAAGGGTAAGCTAAATTTCTTTCTTTTCTTTTACTTTTTCTTTTTTTTCCGGGGCAATGAGGGTTAAGTGCCTTGCCCAAGGTCACACAGCTACTAAGTGTCAAGTTTTTGAGGCTGGATTTGAACTCAGGTCTTCCTGAATCCAGGGTCAGTGCTTTATCCACTGCACCACCTTGATGCCCCTGTTAAATTTCTTTATCCAAATGAGTATATATGTTATTCCCTCTTTGAACCAAATCTAATAAGAGCAAGGTTTGAACAATGCTCACCCCTCCCTTCTTTCCTTCTATTGTAATAATTTTTTGCACCTCTTCATATGATGTAATTGATCCCATTTTACCTCCCCTTTCCTCTTCTCCATATGTACTCCTTTTTTCTATTCATTAACTTTCTTTATATGATCACATCAAAGACAATTTATACCTATACCTCTATGAATATTCCTTATATCTGCCCAAATAGAGATACATTTCTTTTTTTTTAATAAAAATGTTTATTAAAATTTTTTTTACATATAAGGTATTTTATTTTTTCCGTTACATGTAAAGATAGTTCTCAACTTTTGTTTATACAAGCTTTACAATTTCAGATTTTTCTCCCTCCCTCCCCTCCCTCCCCCCCTCCCCTAGACAGCAGGTAATCTGATATAGGTTATGAGATACATTTCTTAAGAGTTATAAGTATTATCTGCCCATGTAGGGATGTAAACAGTTTAACCTTATTGAATAACTTTTTTCTTTATTTTCTTTAGAATTTTATTTTCCCAAATTACATGTAAAAACAAATTTTTACATCAATTAAAAAAAAAAACTTTGTGTTCCAAATTCTCTTCCTCTCTCCCTCCCCACCCCCCTTAAGAACTCAAACAATTCAATATAAGTTATACATGTGTAGTCATGCAAAACATTTCCACATTAGCCAGGTTGTGAAAGAAAACAGACAGAAACAAAACTTCAGATAAAGGAATTAACAAAAAAAATTATGCTTCATTCTTTATTCAGATACCATCAGTTCTTTCTCTGTAGATGGACTGCATTTTTCTCAAGTCCTTCAGAATTGTCTTGGATCGTTGTAATCCTGAAAGTAACTAAGTCATTCACAGCAGATCACTTTACAATATTGCTGTTATTTTGTATACAGTACATTTCACTTTGCTTCAGCTCATGTAAGTCTTTATAAGTTTTTCTGATAGCATCCTGCTTATCAGTTTTTTTTTTTTTGGTGAGGCAATTGGGGTTAAGTGACTTGCCCAGGGTCACACAGCTAGTAAGCGTAAAGTGTCTGAGGCTGTATTTGAACTCAGGTCCTCCTGAATCCAAGGCCAGTGCTCTATCCACTGCACCACCTAGCTGTCCCTGCTCATCATTTTTTATAGTAAACTATAATTATATAGTACTTTAAAGAGAGATTTCCTTACAATAAACCCATGAGGTTGATTATTGCACCAACAGCAATAGTTAACATTTATATAGTACCTTATACCTGACAAAGAATTTTCTTCACAATATCCTAGCAAAGTAAGGACCATTCAATCCATCCTTATCAATCAATTCTCATCTTCATCCAATCATTATCAATCCATCATTCAGTCAATTAATCAGTCAACCAATCAATCAGTCAGTCAATTCAGTCAACCAATCAGTCAAACATGGTCATTATCATCATCTTACATTGCTTTTGCCTCTGCTTCAAAATTATTTTCACAGTTATTATTGCTGTGTTTCTCTCCATCCTATTTCCTCCCCATGACATTTATTCTATTTTCTATCATCTTTAACCCTATCCCTCCTCAAAGGTGTTTTGCTTCTGATTGCCTCCTCCCCAAATCTGCGTTCCCTTCTTTTTGTGCTTCCTTTTCTAAGCTGTTGACTCTTTTTTAAAAAAAATTTTCTTGTGTAGAGCATAGGAATAGGTGGAGCTTTCCTTAAAATAATAAGCAGTATCTACCTAAAACCACCAGCAAGTATTATATGTAATGGAGATAAGTTAGAGGCCTTCCCAATAAGCTCAACCATGAAACAGGGATGTCCATTATCACCTCTATTATTTAATATTGTGCTAGAAATTTTAGCTCTAGCAATAAGAGAAGAAAAGGGAATTAAAGGAATTAGAATAAGCAAAGAGGAAACAAAACTTTCACTCTTTGCAGATGATAGGATGGTATACTCAGAGAATCCTAAAGAATCACTTAAAAAACTATTTGAAACAGTTAACAACTTTAGCAAAGTAGCAGGATATAAAATCAATCTACATAAATCATCAGCATTTCTATACATGACCAACAAAATCCAGCAGCAAGAGATAGAAAGAGAAATCCCATTTAAAGTAACAGTAGACAATATAAAATATTTAGGAGTCTACCTGCCAAGACAAATCCAGGAACTCTATGAAAACAATTACAAAACACTTTTCACACAAATTAAATCAGATCTATATAATTGGAAAAATATCAATTGCTCATAGGCCAAGCTAATATAATAAAAATGACAATTCTACCTAAATTAATTTACTTATTCAGTGCCATACCAATCAGACTACCTAAAAATTATTTTATAGAGTTAGACAAAACAATAACAAAATTCATCTGGAAAAACAAAAGGTCAAGAATATCAAGGGAACTAATAAAAAAATGCACAGGAAGGTGGGCTGGCTGTACCAAATCTGAAGCTTTACCACAAAGTGGCAGTCATCAAAATTATTTGGTACTGGTGAAGAAATAGAGCGGTGGATCAATGGAATAGGTTAGGCACAGGAGACACAGTAGCAAATGACTTTAGTAATTTACAGTTTGATAAACCCAAAGACTCCAGCTTCTGGGATAGGAACTCAGTATTTGACAAAAAACTTCTGGGAAAACTGGATGATAGTATGGCAGAAACTAGGCATAGACCAACATATTATACCTTATACTAAAATAAGATCAAAATGGGTATAAGATTTAGACATAAAGGGTAATACCATAGATAAATTAGATGAGGAAGAAATAGTTTACCTGTCAGATTTATGGAGAGGAAAATAATTTATGTCCAAACAAAAGATAGAGAATATTATGAAATGCAAGATGGATGACTTTGATCACATTAAAATTTCTTCTTGTGTAACTCTCATTTCTCTCATTTCTTTTCCCATTTTTTCTTCTACCTCTCTCATTTGATTTTTAAAATCCTTTTTGATCTCTTCCAAGAAGGCTTTTTGGTCTTGAGACCAATTAATCTTCCCCCTTGAGGCTTCACATGTACGCATTTTGACAGTATTGTCCTCATCTGAGTTTGTGTTTTATCTTCCCTGTCACCATAGAAGCTATCAATGGTAAGGGCCCTTTTATGTTTCTTACTCCTATTGTAGCTTATTTTATGACTTTTAAAATTCAGGTCTTCTCCTGGGGCACCAGGGTCACTGTTTCAAGCTTCTTTTGCTGGAGGCAACTTGTCACTGGCTTTCTGCTCTGAGGCTTGTGGATTCCTCACTACCCTAGACCTGCTTCCTATGCTGGGATGGCTTGGCCTAGTCATGCTTGTCCTGGGTGGTTCTCTAGCTGGCAGTTTGCCCTCTGAGCCAGGGCTGGCAGGGTCTCACAACTGGAAAGCCACACTACCAGCCTGCTGAGCCAGGACCAAGGGGCCTCCATTGCTGTGCTGTGGCCAAGAGCCTCGTGCTGACTTGCCCAGACCTCCTCTGTGCTATGCTCTCCTTTTGCCCAAGTGAGACCAACCTTTCCTGAAGTCTTCTAAATTATCTCAAGTTAGAAGATTCTGTCTGTCTTTTTTAGGTTCTGTAGTTCCAGAATCCATTTAGAGGCTTGATTTAATGTTGTTTTAAGGGAAACTTGGGAGAGCTCAGGTGACTTCCTGGCTTCACTCTGCCATCTTGACTCTGCCCCTTCCCCCTTCCCCCAGTCTTCTTACATCTTACTCCCTGCCTTGTACTATTCAGTGACATTGGTCATATGACTCTTTAGCTTCCTTTAAATCCCACCTTCTAAAGGAAGCCTTTCCTAACTTTAATTCTAGTGCCTGCAATGTGTTAATTATTTTCTGCTTGTCTTGTTTATAACTTTTTGGTACATACTTATCTGCATGTTGCCTCCTGTAAGAAAAAGGAGAGGGAGGGGCAGTTAAGTGGTGCAGTGGATAGAGCACCAGCCCTGGATTTAAGAGGACCTGAGTTCAAATCTGGCCTCGGACGCTTAATACTTACTAGCTGTGTGATTCTGGGCAAGTCACTTAACCCCAATTGCCTCACACACAAAAAAAAAAAAAAAAAGAAAGAAAGAAAAAGAGAAAGGAGAGGGAGTAGCTAGGCGGCGCTACAGTGGATAAAGCACCGGCCCTGGATTCAGGAGGACCTGAGTTCAAATCCAGCCTCAGACACTTGACATTTACTAGCTGTGTAACCTTGGGCAAGTCACTTAACCCTCATTGCTCTGCAGAGAGAGAGAGAGAGAGAGAGAGAGAGAGAGAGAGAGAGAGAGAGAGAGAGAGAGAGAGAGAGAGAGAAGAACTATGTATTGGGAGGAGATCTTAGAGATCACTGAGTCACTAAATCTTTTCTCCATGTTTTACAGATGGCATGAAATTGGAACTTCTGTATAGCTCCCTTGGTATAATGTTGGAAGGAAAAAGGGGCTGGTGAGGCTTAAGTGTCAATTAAACACCAGTCCCAGGGTCTCTAATTTCTACTGACTCTTAAAAGGGGAGAAAAGCAGAGGTGTTGGGCTCATTGACTTTCCAGCATTAGCTCCATGAAGGAAGAAGAAAAAGAAGAAACCTAGGAGGATCATAGATTTGGTGCTTGCAGGGCCCTCAGAGGTTACTAAAGGAAAGGGAAGTGAAGAAATTTGCCCAGAGTCACACAGCTGCATTTCCCTTTCTTTCCTTTGCTTCTGGTTTGGCCTTTTGTTGTAAGGGAATAGGAAGAACACTGCATTGAGTCAAGGGCACAGGACACAGGACACGTGGGTTTCAATCTCAGCTCTTCTTATAAGTTGCGTGTATTGGGCAATTTGTAAAACTCCTCTATATCTCACCTTCCTCATCTGTCAAATGAAGGGATTGGATTAGGTCAGAGGATCATGAAAAGCCACTAATTCAACCTGTAACAGAACAGGAGTCTCCTGACAAATAGTGAGTCGCTTCTACTTGAGGACCTCCGATATGGGGGAACCCACTCTCTTCTTAGTCAGCCCATTCTATTTGTTGAAATCTGTCCCTCTGAGACATCAAGTTCCTCTCTCTTGTGACAGCCTTTCCCATACTACATGACATGACAGCAGTTCAGTATTCCTTAAGTCTCCCCTTCTCCAGGCCAATCATTCATCATCCTGCTTGCCCTGTTCTGAACACTCTCCAGCTCATCAATGTCATTCCTGGGATCTGGCACCCAGACCTGAATGTTAATCTTCAAATGTGGTCTGAGCAGGGCAGTCTACTATGCTTCTTAATGTAGTCTGATGTGTCAGCTTTTTGAGGCCTAAATATTTCTGGCTCAGAATCAGCTTACAGTCAACCAGGCAGAACAAACAAAAACCAAATCAAACCAAACCTTGTAGCACTTCTGTTTTTCAGGATCTTTCAAAGGTTATTGACAGTGGTACATCTCAGTTTGCCAAATATTTCAATATTCTGTGATGTAATTCATCTGGGCCTCCTGACTTGCACTGATCAAACTACATGCTCTCTTACTATCTTCCCACTTTCTATGTAATTCAGTGTCTGATTAGCCATTTTTGTCATAGCTTATGTGGACATCCTTCTCTTATGTCAAACAATGATGCTTTGGGGGGGGGCAGAGAATACTGATGCTTAAAGTTGAGTAGTTCTGCCTTCACTCATATTTCCATTATCTTTAAACCATCCACCCCAGGCAACAGCTTTGATCCTTCTCTTTCCCCTAACATAGCTAAAACCAAACCAAACCAAATAGCCCTTCTTGCTATCCTTAGTTTTTCTTGCCTGCCTAAGCTCATTCTGACCTTTAGACTTCCAGAAATGATCCATCCACATCATATTACAATTTTGTATTCCTCTTCTGTTTGTTCTTGAAACTGTCTTTTTTTTGGAGGGGGGGGCAGGGCAATGAGGGTTAAGTGACTTGCCCAGGGTCACACAGCCATTAAGTGTCAAGTGTCTCCCATGACTTGTGTGAGGTCAGATTTGAACTCAAGTCCTCCTGACTCCAGGGCCAGTGCTCTATCCACTGTGCCACCTAGCTGCCCCAGGAGGTGGAATTTCAACTAGGGGCTTCTTGCTTCCAGATCTAAGTCTCACATGCACACAGACACACACACAGAAACACAAACACACATACATGTGTTGTTTGAAATTATATGGGAGTGCCTATCTCCCAAGTTTTAGGGAACTTATCTGGGATTTCTAATATATTGCTACTTATACATTAGAGACTATAGTAACAATCTTTGGCATTAAGCATTTATTAAAGCATATTAAATTGTTAGAGAGAAAGAGAGCACATTGCTCCTGAAGTTCAGAAGCCCTGCATGCTTAGATAGAAAAGAGAGATGGAGTGGGGACCTTGTGGCTGCCACTTCCAGTATCCCAGGCCCAGCATAAAATTCCAGGATGGAGAGAGGGTCAGCGAGAAGAGCAGGGGAGATCAGAGAGCAACCACCCTCTCCCCAAAGATCTTATCCTCTCTCAGGTAGAGGCACCTTGACCCAAGCTAATTGGCCAGTAACATTCAAGTCTATTGATTGGCATGACTTGAGGGTGGTCTAGGTGAGTTCCTTTAGGTAGTCAGGAAGGTCAATCTACATTTCCTTTGCAATTCTACTGACTCTGGGCTGGCCCTGCAAAACCAGCCAAAGTTCCTGTGTGTGTGTGTGGGGTCTCTGAGTCCCCAAAACACCCCATTATTAATAATTTTCTCACACACACATGCACACAAAATATGCATGTACCTATATGCATATGAATACATATATACGCATATGAATACACATATACAAATATTATGTTCAACATGCTGGACAAACACTACAAATGAACAATGGGCTAGGCTTAGAGTTGAATGGAAGAAGGGCGGGGTGGTTTGTCTTTAGGAAAGTGGTATTTTGAAATAATCTGACATATGTAATATTCCACACTCTTAGTCCCTCACCTCTACATAGGAATAGGGGAAAGTACCTTCTTTGAGGACAAGTTTGGTCATTATAATACAATTGTTTTCTCATCATTCTTTCCATTTTCATTATGGCAGTCATTGTGTGTATTATTTTCTTCCTTCTGCATGCACAATGACTGAGACCTTTTATGTGTCAACTTTAATAGCATATAATGTGGCACCTCATAAGAGTGGCTAGGTGCTTTGCACTAACTTCTCTCTAACTAATTTCTCTCTTGGCTCTCCTACATATCTGACCACTGCTTCTCAGCATCCTTTTCTGGGTCATTTCCATCAAGCATGGTGGTCCCCCAAGGCTCAATCCTGGGCCCTCTTCTCTTCTCTCCCATCTCATCAGTGATTATAGATGCCATTATCACCTATGCCTCTTGGTATACATTGGGAGTGCCATATTTAAGGAAGGAGATCGCTAAGCTGGACAGTGGCCAGAGAAGGGAAATCAAGATGGCAAGGGGCCATGAGCCCATGAGGATCAGTGAAAGGAATTGGATATGTTTAAGCCAGAGAAGAGAATTCTTAAGGGAAACATGACAGGTACCTTCAAATATTTGAAGGTAGCAGGGTTTGGGTTGAGCTATATAAAGCTCAGTAGCATAGTGGATAGAAAACTGAATTTGGAGCCAAGGAGGTCTGAGTTCAAATCCTGACACTTACTAGCTGTGTGACCCTCCACAAGTCACTTAACCTCTCTAACTCAGTTTCCTCATCTACAAAATAAGGATAAGAAGAGCACCTATCTCACAGTGTTGCTGTGAGGATCAAATGAGACAACAGATATTCAGTGCTTTGTAAACTTTTTAAAGCTCTCAATAAAAATAAAATAATAAGTTAAGTATAAAAATAAAATCTAAATTATGATTATTGGTTGGTTGCTGTCTTTCATGCTCAAAGAAGACCAAAATGACATTCTTTTCTTTCTTTTTTTTTTTTAGGGAGGCAATTGGGGTTAAGTGACTTGCCCAGGGTCACACAGCTAGTAAGTGTTAAGTGTCTGAGGGCGGATTTGAACTCAGGTACTCCTGACTCTAGGGCCAGTGCTCTATCCACTGTGCCACCTATCTGCCCCTTCAAAATGACATTCTTATGTTGGTGTTAAAGCACAGCGTGTCTGACTGTGGCTGATCAGACCAATATGAGCTCAGAAGCCTCTACCATAGGTCAGGCACAAATAGTCCATGTGAACATGATTATGGTGACAATCCTCTGAGGTGTTTTCCAGCTCTGAAGTTCTATTATTTTATGAAGCATTATTGCACATAAAGTTATTCCCATTTTACAGATGGGAAACAGAGGACCAGAGAAATAAATGACTTGTCCATGGTCTCACAGACAGAAAAAGGCGGAATCAGAATTGGAACTCATGTCCTGTGACTCTGAATACATTGATTTTTGCACTGGGCCAGGTCAATAGAAGGACTGCATCTTATCTACAAGATAACCTGACTGATTTTCCTCCAGCTGTTTAATGGTGGACCCAGCTCATTGTCCTTTCGAAACCCAAGATAGAGGGTTGGAACAAGTTCTATGGTTTGGTCATCCTAAGATGCATCTCTCTGTATTGGTGCCTGTGACTGTGGAAGGTCATTTCCATATATCTCCCTTTAATAAAGTATATCTAGATGTTTGCCCTTTAGCAATTTGGTCACTTTAAAGGACCATCATTCCTTTCAGTGAATGAATAGAGACTGCTTGCTAGGAATGTATCAAGGGAAAGCTGCAACTCCTTAAGTCAAGGCTCTATTGTCCTTGCTCCAAAGAATAAGTCTCAAGGCCATTCTTTTGGCAGTGATTATGTTATATAGAGATAAAATAATTCTGTCAGGAGGTCTGGTGTTTACAGATCCCATTCTACCCCCACCCTCACCCCTCAATCCATGCAACTTATTGCAATTTCACAACTTTGTCCTACATCCCTGAATTGCTGGGAATATCTCTCCCTGTTTCCAAAAGTGTGATAATGCTGAGCTCAGCCCAAGTTAAGGAGGGTTTTTATAGTGCCAGAGTCCCTGGGACCAAAGATAACAGATTTCTGTATCCTAAGCAGAGATAAGGATGAAGTATAGGATCCTTTCCTCGACATCCCATTGAGCTCATCCCTACCCTAGAATCCATGGGAATAGGAAATTGAAACATTCCTCACATGTGTCAGGGGCGTGACTTTTTCCTGTATAAGACAGATAGCCTTGTGAAGCGTCTTTGGTGCTATAACCCTCCCCAAACCTCTGGGAGTCGCCATCCCCCGTTAGCTGATCTGAGACCAGAGGCCTCAGCACTACCCAGATAGCTGGTTAAGATCCAACTGGAGATGGAGACCTGAGGAGTGTCCCATCTCATCCACAGGCCTCCCACGATCTCTTCTGGCTGCACAAAATATCCTTCAATAAACTGCATTAGGATATGGAGGGTTTCTTTGTGTGTGGTCTGTATCTTTCCTCCTTGGATGTGGTACTGCATTTATCACAAAATCACTCAGAGGGCAAATGCAATAAGAAATAGGGATAGGATAATCTGATCATCCCCCCTCTCAATTATTTTTTTCTACAGACCCCAAAACAATAATAACTCATTTGAATTTTAAACAACAGAACAAAAATGGCTATTAAGGAGTCTCGAGGTCAGCAAGGAACTAGTAAGAGCTGTCCTTGATGAATTCAGGTCACCTGGGCCAGTTAAACTACATCCTTTGGTACTGAAGGACTTTGGGATTGGGGAGAGTCCCTGTCAGTGATCTTTGAAAGATCTTGGAGAATAGAAGAGGGAATATGAGATTAGAGGAAGACCAATGATTGATTTTGAGCCCCACTCCCTGAATGAATAAATGGATAAACGAATAAATGAATGAAAAATCATGTATTAAGTACTTACTGTGTACAAGGCACAATGTTAAGCTTTAGGAATACATAGGCAAAAGCAACAGAGTCTTCAGAACAAAAATAAAGGCCAAGAAACTGATGTGGAGACGGTGAGTGAAGAGGTGATATCTGCTTTATCAACAGCAGATAGATGGATGGATGGATAAATAGATTGATGTTCAGTGTTTTAGACACGTCCAACTCTCTGTGACCCCATTTGGGGTTTTCTTGACTGAGATCCTGGAGTGCTTTGCCATTTCCTTCTTCAGCTCATTTTATAGATGAGGAAACTGAGGCAAACAGAGTTAAGGGACTTCCCCAGGATCACATAACTACAAGTGTCTGACACTGGATTTGAACTCAAGATGAGTCTTGCTGACTGCAGACCTGGCATTCTATCCACTATAGCACCACCTAGATGCTGATTGATTGATAGATACATAGATGGATAGATGAAGGGATAGATGGGTGGATAGATAGATGGATGGATAGATAGATGGATGGATGGGTGTATAGATGGATAGATAGATAGATAAAGTGTTGTTAAGTAGTTACTCTATGTCAGACACTGCACTAAGAGCTGGGGATATGAATTCAAGCAAGTAAAATAGTCCCTGTCCTTCATCTCGGTGAAGACAACCCAACACATTAAATGGAACTGGGGGAATGTGGGTGTATGGAGGCAGGGGAGAGGCAGGACAGCAGGGCAGTATGGAGATGAGCAGGAAGTGGCATGAAGTCCTGGTTCTGGTCAAGTTAAGGTGAAAGTCCCCACCAGGGAGCCAGCCATTCCTGGGGCAGATTTTTCTGTAAGATGATAGAATGTAAGCTCTTTGCGGGCAGGGGCTGTGGGTTGGATGTCTTGTCTTGTATTTTGGTTTTATTTTGGTAGAAGTACACCCAGTGCTTAGCACAATGCCTGGCACATAGAGAGGAGGTGCTAAGGGATACTTCCTGGTTGCTGTGTCACTGAAGAAGGGAAGTTAGAAAGGAGCGAACATTCAGTAAGCACCAGGCTCTGTGCCCAGCACTGTCTTAAGTGCTTTACAAATAGCACTTCATTTGATCCTGTTTAGCAAAGAGAAAACTCAGCAGAAAGAGGAAGCTGAAAGGGGCCAGAAGCAGCATCCTCTCTCCACCCACCCAGCCAATGGCCCAAAGGTTCTTTCTCTCTTTTTTAAAAGCACTCCACAAGCTGTGTGACCCTGGGAAAGTCACTTAACCCTCATTGCCCTGCAAAAAAAAGAAAAAGAAAGAAAAAGAAAAAGAAAAGCACTATAGCAGGTACAAAACCAGAATGCCATTCTCTTTGCTGTCATTTAATATAGCATTGGAAATTTCAGCCATTACAATACGCAATGAAAACAAGATTAAAATTAGAAAGGAAGGGGGCAGCTAGGTGGTGCAGTGGATAAAGCACTGGCCCTGGATTCAGGAGTACCTGAGTTCAAATCTAGCTTCAGACACTTGACACTTACTAGCTGTGTGACCCTGGGCAAGTCACTTAACCCTCATTGTCCTGCCAAAAAAAAAGAAAGAAATGAAGAGGACAAAATATGTATATGTGGAAGGTGTATCAAGAAAATTAAAATGCCTTGAATCCTCATATTAATGGACGTAAAAATGAGCTCATTAAGTCATAGCATAGTTAGTGTTCATAGATAAATTGGGTTAATAAACACCAGTATTCGGGGCAGCTAGGTGGCGCAGTGGATAGAGCAGCGGCCCTGAATTCAGGAGTACCTGACTTCAAATCCGGCCTCAGACACTTGACACTTACTAGCTGTGTGACCCTGGGCAAGTCACTTAACCCCCATTGCCCTGCAAAACTCCCCCCCCCAAAACCAACCAAATAAACACCAGTATTCTCCAAATTATAGGGTAATAAAGTAAAAGCTGGAAGGGACCTCAGAGGTCATCTATTCCAACTTCTTAATTTTATAGATAAGGAACCTGAGGTACAGAGAGGGTGACTTGTCCAAGGTCACAAAGTAAGTAAAAAGACTGGGATATAAAGCTAGGTCCTCTAGCTCCCAAACTCCAGCCCCCTTTCCACTCTAATAGGCATGGGGATGGGACACTTGATTTCAATGGTATAGGAAACTCTTGGGTAGGGAAACTCTCTCTACTAATATGGGTTGGTACCTTCTATTCCACACTGAGAAGTTAATTGACTTGCCCAGGGTCACACAGTGTGTGACCAATATGTGTTAGAAGCAGGATTTGTACCCAGATCTGGTTAGTTTTGAGGTAGGCTCTCTATCCATTGCACCACACTGCCCCTCCACTCAACTATCAGTCTAGATACCAAAGAGCTTCTTTATGGACTTAGCAAAAATAATAATGAAATTCATATGGAAGAGCACCTAGTTGAGATATTAAGAGACACCCTGAGGAGAAAACCTGATAAAAGAGTGCTGAGTACTCCCAGATTTTAAAATATATAATAAGGCATCAAAACTGTCTGGGACAGGGCGGCTAGGTGGCACAGTGGATAGAGAACCGGCCCTGGAGTCAGGAGGACCTGAGTTCAAATCTGGCCTCAGACACTTAACACTCACTAGCTGTGTATTAATTGCCTCACTAAAAAAAACAAAAACAAAAACAAACAAAAAAACCTGTCTGGTACTAGCTTAAAATAGAGAGAAAATATTAGCATAATAGAGATACCAAGTATCCAAACAAATCAATACAAAAAAATGGTGTTTGATAAATATTTATAAAACAAAAACTGGAAATGGAATTAATTATTTAACAAATGTACTTGGACAAATTGTAAATTTGGTGGGAAATCTCCATAGACTCATTTTACACCATGTACCCCAGTAAATTTCAGCTGGGGTTATAACAAATTAACACAAAAAATGGGGATGGGGAGGACAGGCATGAACTCTAGAAACATATGGAACATAAGCTAAAAAACTGGTATTTAGCTTAATTGTGGAGGGTAGATGCAATTTCTTTGTATTTACTGAATGGAAGGAATTATTAGGGACAAGATAGATATGCTTGACCACATGTATCTAAAATAATCCTTCACAACAACAACAACAACAACAACAAAAAGCCCCAAAAGCAAACAGATTTAAAATATTCAGGGAAAATATGAAAGATACAATTTTGACATTTAAAATATATGAGAAACTGGTAAGAAGCTGCAGGAATAATTCTCAGGACACAGTGGACAAATGATACATAGATATAAGGAGGTAATTTTCTTTTTTTCTTTTTTTGGTGAGGCAATTGGGGTTAAGTGACTTGCCCAGGGTCACACAGCTATTAAGTGTCAAGTGTGTGAGTCCAGATTTGAACTCAGGTCCTCCTGACTCCAGGGCTGGTGCTCTATCCACTGTGCCACCTAGGTGCCCCTTTTTTCTTTTCTTTTCTTTTTTTATTTTTGAGCAGGTAATTTTCAAAAGAGGAAGCCTAAATTGTTCAAAATCATTTGAAAATTCTCAGTCATATTGAGAATTAGATATGCAAAGGAAAACAACTTTGTAAGATCCCCTGAAATTGGCAAAATATAATCAGTGGCAATGAAATTCAGTGTTGCTGGGGTGTGGAGAAACAATCAATTCACACTGGTAAAGTTGCAAATTTATAGCATCCTTCTCCCTTGCTTGTTAGAATCTCAAAAACTATTCATTTTTGTTCATAAATTCAACAAGATCTCTGTTTCTGAAGTAAATTCTTTTTTTCCCCCAAAACTCAAACTTTATTCCAGGGTATGTGATTTTTGTGGTCTAATTCTGTTTCTTTAATGGGCAACTTGGTTTCACAGAGGCTAGAATCTGACAGACCTGAGTTCAATTCAGCCTCAAATACTTACCAGCTGTGTGACTTTGGGTAAGTCACTTAACCACTTTGCCTCAGTTTTCTCAACTGTAAAATGGGGATCATGCCAGCACCTACTCAGCAGGGCTGTTGTGAGGATCAAATGAGATAATATTTATAAAGGGTTTAGCACAGTGCTTGGTACACAGAAAGCACTATGGAAATGTGTATTCCCTTCCCTTCCCTAAAGACTCTCACATATTTTTGTCCAGCTTTTGATACTTTTTCTTTGTTGTTTTTAAATGGTTTTGATATGGCCTTGAAGAAAAAAGAAATTTTTACCAGTAAAAAGTACATTTTCCCAATCTCTAGCACCCCGGTCTTTGTACTGATTTTGCATTTTTTTTTAGAGCAGTTGTTGGCAGTTTTGTTTTGTTTTTAAAGCTGGTCTTTTTTTGTTTGTTTGTTTTTTGGGCAGGGCAATGAAGGTTAAGTGACTTGGCCTGGGTCGTGCAGCTAGTAAGTGTCAAGTGTCTGAGGCTGGATTTGAACTCAAGTCCTCCTGAATCCAGGGCAGGTGCTTTCTTTATCCACTCTGCTACCTAGCTGCCCCTTTAATGTCCATTTTTAAAACTTTGTGCTTTAAATTCTCTTTTTTCCTCCCTTCCCCCCTTTAAGAAGGCAAGCTATTCAATATAAATTATATATGCATAATTATGGAAAACATTTCCACATTAGTCAGGTTGTGAAAGAAAACAGAAAACAAACTCAAGAAAAATATACTGAAAAAAAACCATTTATTCTTCAATATGTATTTAGACACCATCATTTCTTTCTCTGGAAATGGATTGCATTTTTCATCATAAGTCCTTCAGCGTTGTCTTGGATCATGGTATTGCTGAGAATAGCGAATCATTCACAGCTGATCATCTTACAATATTGCTGTTGCTGTTACTTTGTATACAGTACATTTCACTTTGCATCAACTCATGTAAATCTTTCCAGGTTTTTCTGAGAGCATCTTGCCCATCATTTCTTTTTTTTTTCTTTTCTTTTTTTTTTAATGAGATATTTTATTTTCCATCATTTCTTATAGCACATCATAATCACATACCACAGTTTGTTCAGCCATTCCCCAATTGATGGGCATTATGGGGGATTTTTTTGAAATAATGCTTACCCTTTGGGGTTATCTCTGCCTCCTAGCTCTGGGCAAGTAGTAGCCATGCCTAATTGACTTTCTTTTTATAGAATTTTATCTCCCCTGACTTCTTTTTTTTTTTTAGTGAGGCAATTGGGATTAAGTGACTTGCCCAGGGTCACACAGCTAGTAAGTGTGAAGTGTCTGAGGCCAGATTTGAACTCAGGTACTCCTGACTCCAGGGCCGGTGCTCTATCCACTGCGCCACCTAGCTGCCCCTCCCCTGACTTCTTGAGTATGTACATCCTGATATATAGTTAGTCAATCTAAACTTTAATAGTCCCTTGATTCCTAGATATGTCTGTCCTGTTATCTGGTCATCTTTGGTTTTGCTTCTCACAGGAGAAATTTCTCCTGATTTATCCTAAACCCCATGCCACTTCTCTAGCTCATTTTACAGATGAGGAAACTAAGGCAGACAGGGTTAAGTGACTTGCCCAGGATCACACAGCTAGTAAGTGTCTGAGACTAGATTTGAACTCAAGAAGTGGAGTCTTCCTGATTCCAAGCCCAGTGCTCTATCCACTGCATTACCTAGCACCTACTTGTCCAGAACTGTGCTAAGCACTGAGGAGACAAAAAAAAAATAAATAAATAAAAGCCAGTCCCTTCCCTCAAGAAGCTAACAATCGAAATGGAAGCTACAACATGCAAACAAATGTATACAGAGAAAGGTCTATATGATGTAGGAGGCAAAAAGGGGCTAATAGAAAAACCTATGATCCAAACTCTAATTCAGATATTAGCTCTAAAAGGGAGTTAGACCCCAGTTAATGGATAATTTATGCTAGGTTATCGTACCCACAGTGATCAGTACCCATAACGGGAACAGAGGGACCTATGCTGAGGAGACCTGACTGCAATAAAGGAAATGACATATGGGTATAGAAATTCTAATGAAAAATGGAGATATTTTGAAACTAGCCATGGGAGTCAGAAAGAGACATGCACAGAAAAGGTCAAATTTGTCCCCAGATTCACCTTATGATGTGTAAACCCCCAAAACACACCTCCACAGAAAAAGGTACATGCCTCAGGGGTTGGCTTAGGACCCCAGGAACTTTAAATTAGGATAAGCCCTCACCTGTAACACCCCTAGGTGGAGAATATTATAATGAGGACAGGCCCTCCCCTGTACCTCCCCAAGGTGGAGATTATTATGAGGCTGATAATCAATTTATCCATACTATAAATATAACTGTCTTTCCTTTCCTTATTCAAGAGATACCTTTCCACTATTTTGGTTCTCTCCCTGTGATCACTCACAGCATTGCAGTAAAACTTGGGAAACTGAGTCACTGAGTTTTGTAATTCTTTTGGGACGACTCACAATCAATTTGACCCCAAATTCTATCCCACATCATATATAGGATCAATAGGAAATAATGAACGGAGGGAAGGCATTGGAATTAAAAGGGGCTTGAGACAGCTTCCTACAGGAGGTGAGGTCTCAGTTGGGACTTTAAAGGAAGCCAGAAAGGTCAGGAGGGGGGGAGGGAGAGGGAGAGAGAGAGAAAGCGTGAGTGAGCATTCCAGCATGGAGGGCAGCTAGAGAGAATGCCTGGAACCAGAGATGGAGCGACTTGTTTTATGGAACACCAAGAAACCAGTGTTGCTTGACCATTCAGTGGCTCCTGCTTCTATTTGAATTTGACATCACTACTCTAGAATATAACATTTCATGCTGGAGTGACCCTTAGAGATCAATAATGAATCTAACCATTTCATTTTACAGATGAGATAGTGGAAGCCCAGCTTCATGAAATAACTTCTTGATGATTGATAACTACAAATTTACTGAGAACTGACTGATCCCCACCTACTCCATAGCCTGAGGCTAACCAATCTTTGTCAATTCCAGACTCTTGATAGACTTATGGACCTCCCCACAAGCAAACTATCCCCTCCCAGTGTTTCCCCACCTTAGTCCCTGGGCTTTATCTTATTAAGTAAAAGGGTCCACCCACATTAAGTAGTTTCTATTTAGAGTTAAGTAGCATCCATACTTAACTCAGGAGCAGTTCTATGGTTTGTTTTGTTAAAGGTTCATTTACATTAAGTAGTTAGTGTGACTCTGGAGCAGTCTTTTGGTTCCCTTCTCTTCTGTTACCCCATAAAAACCCTGTCCTTGGTTCCCACCTTTGGGTATTCCTAGCATCTTGCTTCACAATACCACGAGCTATAGTTGCTCTTCCCCGATTAAAGACCTTATTTTCTCCTATATTGTTTCATTAATTTCCAGGTTAACACGATGAATCAAACAAGCATTTATTAAAGGGGCCAGGCAATGGCAATAAACACGAAAGAGACAGTCCATGATCTCAAGGTGTTTACATTATACTGTAGGAAAATAGCATGTGCACTCATAAGTAAATAGAAAATCTATAGAAAATAAATTTCAAAATAATATGTGGGGTGAAGGGAGTCCTAAAAACGAGGAGAAGCTGGGGTGCTCTATCCACTGCAGTGCCACCAGGCTGCCTTGAAATGTTGTTGTTCTTCAGTCATTTCAGTTTTGTCTGACTCTTTGTGACCCAATTTGGGGTTTTGCATTTGCTTGCTTTGCTTGTTTTGGGCAAAGATGCTAGAGTGCTTTTGCCATTTCCTTTTCCAGATCCTATGTGTAACTTTATGTAAATCATGTCACATCACTAGACCTCAGTTTCCTCCACGATAAAATGAGAGGGGTTGCATTCAACAGCTTCTGGGGTTCTCTTGAAGTTCTAGATCTATGATTCTATCTATCCCAGCTTCTAGATGCCTTTAGTCTATATATACTCTCCTGGTGTTTCTACGCCAGTAAACATCACAAATCGAGGATACAGACAACTGAGGGACTTAATTGACTTTGGTTAGCTAACCTTGTCAAATGTTCCCAGGGAATACCAGAGCTTTGGAGAGTAATTTTTCTAATCAAAAAAGAAACAGTTTGTGGTTGTATCTAATACAGTATGATGTTTGTTTTGCAAAAGCATCATCCATCCTCATTTGCTCACATGACCTTTTCACCAGGACTTTGGGAAATGCCAGCCTGAAAATAAAAGAGCTGCTGATATAGTAGAGACCAAGAGCACAAAGCTGACTCAGGTTAATTTCCCTCTCTGAGCCTCAGTTTACTCACCTGTGAAATGGAGATAATATTTCTTGTGAGATTGTTGTGATGTTATGATGGAATTTTCATGTACCATAGATCAGGGATTCTTAGCTCTGTGTGTGTGTGTGTGTTATGGACTTCCCTGGAAGTCTGATGAAGTCTATGGACCCTTTTTCTGAATCATGTTTTCAAATGTACAAATTAAAATACAAAGGAAACAGAAGGTTAGCGAAAAGAAAGGTGCAGACTTCCCCCAAATTCACACACTCCCTGCTATCTCAGACCCTTGGAGGTTTGTAGACTTCAATTGTAGACTTCAATTTTAAATGAAATGGCAGTTATTTGGAAGCATTGGATTTGAAAGAAATCTATGGGTCACTAGCTTTTCTGAAAAAAATTTGGGGGGGGGGCAATGAGGGTTAAGTGACTTTCCTAAGGTCACATAGCTAGTAAGTGTCAAGTGTCTGAGGCCGGATTGGAACTCAGGTCCTCCTGAATCCATGGCAGGTGCTTTATCCACTTTGCCACCTAGCTGCCCCCATCCACTAGCTTTTCTTAGATTTTGTTATCCCTCCCCCGCTTTTCAAAGAACTTTAAAATAGTTTAGCTTAGCTTATAGCTATAATATAACCTCCACCTTCTCCTGCCTCGAGGCTAAAGAGTTATCAGTTATCACAGCTGACATGAATTTATTTGGAAGAGTTTATTAGTTGAAACATACATTTCAAAGTATTGGAAGACTTAATGTGAACTGGTAAGAACTGCAGCAGCAAAAGCAGTATAATAAAGTGGCTAACAGGATATAAATGGCAAGAATGCACCAACAAAAAGTCCTACAGCTAAATGGTGTGCCAGTATAATGATGAACCCATGGCAGAGAGAGTAGAATATGTCCCTCTCTCCTTCCTCTTCAGAGGTGGAGAACTATGTGTGTGAAATATTGCATATATCGTCAGGTTCAATTGACATGTTGGTTGTTTTTAGCTGAACTTAATTTTTTTCTCCTCTTGAAATTATCCTTTTTTACAAGGCATGGCTGACTGGTTGGGTAAGCTAGAATGAGGAGAACATATTTGGAAAAGAAGGTGATGTGAAAACGAAAGATATCAATTGTCACGGGGAAAAGGTGGGAATCTTTAGGTACTCCCCAGTAAAGAATTACATTCTCACACACAGTCCTATTAGGATTAAAGTGGTCTTTTATTTGGTGCTAGAGAAAGTGACTGAGTGGGAAGTCAAAGATTTCACCTTCCGGGAGAAGGTGGCTTAGAAAGCTTTTTTTTTTTTTTTTTTGGTGGGGCAATGAGGGTTAAGTGACTTGTCCAGGGTCACACAGTTAGTATGTATGAAGTGTCAAAGGCTGGATTTGAACTCAGGTCCTCCTGAATCCAGGGCCCATGCTTTATCCACTGTGCCACCTAGATGCCCCCCAGGCAAAAGCTTTTATAGAAGATAAATGAAGTGTCCACTTGAAAATAGGAAGTTCCTTTTTGGAGTAGGGTGGGGAAAACCTGGATGCATGTCATATTCCTGAGAGTTGAGAGGAATTTTATTTTTGAAATGATGGTTCTGACCTTTGGGGTTATCTCTGTCTCCTAGCTCCAGTCAGGTAGTAGCATTGCCTAATTGACTTTCCTCCTATAGAATTTTTATCTCCCCTCACTTCTTAGGTGTATCTGTCCTGATATCTAGTTGGTCAATCTAAACTTTAATAGTCCCTTGATTCCTCCATATGTCTGTCCTGTTATCTGATAATCTTTGGTTTTGCTTCTCACAGGAGAAACTTCTTCTGATTTATCCTATAGCCCAGGTTATCAATGAAAATGTGAAAACACTAGTTTTATTTATGTAATGGATGCTTTCAAAAGCATTTCCCCATGTGGAGATCCTGGGAATCTTGCCTCTGGGAGTATAGTGATGATGTGCAAGAGAAGGACCTTGGAGAGATTGTGGTGCATGGGTAAATATCCCATTACTAGTTATATATTCACTTGCCTGTATTCTTCCCATTAGATTGTAAGTTCCTTGAGGTCAGGGACTGTTCTTTTGCCTCTCTTAGTATCCCCAGCACTTAACACAGTGCCTCCTACATAGCAGGTGCTCAAGAAATGATTGCTGACTGACATTCTGTGCTTGAAGTCCAGCTCTGACATTCTCTGTTCTAAGGTTCCTTCCTAGCACTGACATTCCGTGTTCTAAGTGATATGGGACTGGGATAACACAGAAGTTTTCTCCTTTATAAGCAAGACTAAAGGAAAGACACATCTAAGAAATAAGGAGAGATAGAAGCTAGCTAGGTGGCTAAGTAGATAAAGCACTGGCCCTAGATTCAGGAGGACCTGATTTCAAATCCCGCCTCAGACACTTGACATTTACTCTCTGTGTCACCCTGGGCAAGTCACTTAACCCTCATTGCCCTGTAAACAAACAAACAAACAAACAAATAAATGAATGAATAGATAAATAAATAAATGAACAATTAAATAAATAATTAATAGATAAATAAATGGATGGATGGATGGATAAATAAATGAATAAATAAATAAGGGGAGGAAGTCCATTAGGCATGGCTACTTCTTGAGCATCAGAGATAACTCCAGAAATCAGGACCACCACCCTTCATTTCAGCTTTTCCCACCCCACCCCCAAAAAGGAACTTTCCATTGTCAGGTGATCACCCCATCTATCCTTCATAAAAGCTTTTGGTTTTCTTCTGTTCTCAGAGGAAAGATGTTTTCTAAGTCATCTTTTCTTACCAAAGCTATGGCAAGTAAAACTATATTTGTGGTCACCTTATTTCTGTCCCAAGTTCAGGGAAAATTAGCTGGGGTTTCTAATATATTTGCTACTTATAAATTGGAAGGTTTTTTTTAAATTAATAAAGTATTTTTTCCCGTTACATGTAAAGAGAGTTCTCAACTTTTGTTTATACAAGCTTTCCAATTTCAGATTTTTCTCCCTCCCCTCCCTCCCCCCTCCCCTAGACAGCAGGTAATCTGACATAGGTTTTATATATATATATATATATATATATATATATATATATACACACACACACATAATAACATTAAAAATATTTCTGCATTAGTCATTTTATAAGAGAAAAATCAGAGCAATGACGAAAAACCTCAAAATAGAAAAACATCAGCACCAGAAACAAAAGAAATAGTATGGTTCATTCAGCATCTATACTCCACAGTTCTTTTTTTTCCCCTGGATTTGGAGATCCTCTTAAATTGGAAGTTTTAACACCAGCTTTGGGCATTAAGTGTTTATTAAAGTATATTAAATATTAGTAAAGATAGAGCACATTGGCTCTAAAAGTTAGGAAAAGGCCTATCTAGCCTAGAGGAGAGAATAGAGTTCAGCCTGGCCTTCTAGCCTAGAGGAAAAACAGAGCACAGCCTGGTCTGCTTCTTCCTTCAAGTCCTCTGCCACCAAGAACACCTCTGAGAGAGTCTAACTGAGAATAACTATATGTGGAAGCTTTTTCTGGATCCAGAGGAGAGGCGGTCCTTATATACTGCTTCAAGCTAATTGGCTAGCATCATGCAAATCTATTGCCACCAAGAACCCCTTGAGGCTGTCTTTGACTTCCCTCTCCATCACTTTCTCTAGTGCCAAATAAAAGACCATTTTAATTCTAATTGGATTGTGTAATTCTTTACAGATGAATACCTAAGGAACCCTACCTTTTCCCTGTGACAATTGATATATTTTATTTTCACATAACCTTCTTTTCCAAATATGTTCCCCTCATTCTAGCTTGATAGTTGATAAACACATTTTTTCCATAAAAGTATTTTATTCTTTTCCAGTTACATGTAGAGATAGTTTTCAACATTTATTTTTATAAGATTTCTAGTTTCAAATTTTTCTCCCTCCCTCCCCTCTCCCCAAGACAGCAAGCAATCTGATATAGGTTATATATGTACAATCACATTAAACACATTTCTGCATTAGTCATGGTGTGAAAGAAGAATCAGAGCAAAAAGGAAAAACCTCACAAAAGAAAAACAAAAAATAAATAGAAATACTATGGTTCAATTTGCATCTAGATTCCATAGTTCTTTTTTTTCTGGATTTGGAGAGCATTTTCCATCATGAGTCCTTTGGAACTATCTTGGACCACTGTATTGCTGAAAAGAATCAAGTCTATCACATTTGATCAACGCACAATGTTGTTGATACTGTTACAATGTTCTCCTGGTTCTGCTCATTTCACTTAGCATCGGTTCATGTAACTCCTTCCAGTTTTCTCTGAAATCTGCCTGTAATAATTTCTTACATCACAACAGTATTCCATTATATTCATATACCACAACTTGTTCAGCCATTCCCCAATTGATGGGCATCCCCTCAATTTACAATTCCTTGCCACCACAAAAAGGGCAGCTATAAATATTTTTGTACATGTGGGTCCTTTTCCATTTTTTTAAGATCTCTTTGAGAAAAAGACCTAATGGTGGTATTGTTGGGTCAAAGGGTATGCACAGCTTTATAGCCCTTTAGGCATAGCTCCAAATAGCTCTCCAGAATGGTTAGATCAGTTCACATCTCCACCAACAATGCCCTAGTGTTCCAATTTTTCCATAGCTTCTCCAACATTTATTATTTTCCTTTTTGTCATATTAGTCAATCTGATAGGTGTGAGGTGGTACCTCAGAGTTGTTTGAAGTTGCATTCCTCTAATCAATAGTGATTTAGAGCATTTTTTCATATAATAATAGCTTGGATTTCTTCATCAGAAAACTGCCTGTTCATATCCTTTGACCATTTCTCAATTGGGGAATGACTTGGTTTCTGATAAATGTGATTTAGTTCCCGATATATTTTAGAAATGAGGCCTTTATTAGAAATACTGGCTATAAAAATTGTTTTCCAGCTTTCTGCCTCCCTTCTAATTTTGGATGCATTGCTTCTGTTTGGACAAAACCTTTTTAATTTAATGTAATAAAAATCATCCATTTTGCAGTTCATAATATTTTCTGTCTCTTGTTTCGTCATAAACTATTCTCCTTTCCATAGATCTGAGAGGTAAACTATTCTTTCCTCTCCTAATTTACCTATGGTATTGCCTCTTATGTCTAAATCATGTACCCATTTTGACCTTATTTTAGTATAAGGTGTAATATATTGTTCTATACTTACTTTCTGCCATACTCTCTTCCAGTTTTCCCAGCAGTTTTTGTCAAATAATGAGTTCCTATCCCAGAAGCTGGAGTCTTTGGGTTTATCAAACAGTACATTACTAAAGTCATTTGCTACTGTGTCTCCTGTGCCTAAGCTATTCCATTGATCCACGACTCTATTTCTTAGCCAGTACCAAATAATTTTGATGACTGCCACTTTATAGTAAAGCTTCAGATTTGGTACAGCCAGCCCACCTTCCTGTGCATTTTTTTATTAGTTCCCTTGATATTCTTGACCTTTTGTTTTTCCAGATGAATTTTGTTATTATTTTTTCTAGCTCTATAAAATAATTTTTAGGTAGTCTGATTGGTATGGTACTGAATAAGGAAATTAATTTAAGTAGAATTTTCATTTTTATTATGTTAATTCAGCCTATCCATGAGCAATTGATATTTTTTCAATTATTTAGATCTGATTTGATTTGTGTGAAAAGTGTTTTGTAATTGTGTTCCTAGAGTTCCTGGGGTTGTCTTGGCAAGTAGACTCCTAAGTATTTTATATTGTCTACTGTTACTTCAAATGGAATATCTCTTTCTATGTCTTGCTGCTGGACTTTGTTGGTCATGTATAGAAATGCTGATGATTTATGTGGATTGATTTTATATCCTGCAACTTTGCTTAAAGTTGTTAATTGTTTCAAATAATGTTTTAGTTGATTCTTTAAGATTGTCTAAGTATTCCATCATATCATCTGAAAAGAGTGACAATTTCATTTCCTCCTTGCCTATTCTAATTCCTTTAATTCCTTTTTCTTTTCTTATTGCTAGAGGTAACATTTCCAATACAATATTAAATAATAGAGGTGATAATGGACATCCCTGTTTCATGGCTGATTTACTGGGAAGGCTTCTAACTTATCTCCATTACATATAATACTTGTGGTGGTTTTAGGTAGATACTGTTTATTATTTCAAGAGAAGCTCCACCTATTCCTAAGCTCTCTAGTGTCTTTATTAGGACTGGGTACTGTATTTTGTCAAAAGCTTTCTCTGCATCTATTGAGATAGTCATATGATTTTGGTTAGTTTTCTTTTTGATGTGGTTGGCTATGTTGATAGTTTTCCTAATGGTGAACCAGCCCTGCATTCCTGGTATAAATCCCACCTGGTCATAGTGTATTATCCTGGTGATCACTTTCTGTAATCTCCTTGCTAATATCTTATTTAAGATTTTAGCATCAATATTCATTAGGGAAATTGGTCTATAATTTTCTTTCTCTGTTTTGGCTCTGCCTGCTTTTGGTATCAACACTAATTTGTGTCATAAAAGGAATTTGGTACAACTCCTTCTTCACCTATTTTCCCAAATAATTTGTATGATATTGGAATTAATTGTTATTTAAATGTTTGGTAGGATTTACCTGTAAACCCATCTGGCCCTGGAGATTTTTTCTTAGGGAGTTCATTAATGGCTTGTTCAATTTCTTTTTCTAATATGGGCTTATTTAAGGATTTTATTTCCTCTTCAGTTAACTTGGGCAACTTGTATTTTTGTAAATATTCATCCATTTCATTTAGATTGTCAAATTTATTGGCATACAGTTGGACAAAATAGTTCCTAATTATTGCTTTAATTTCCAGTTCATTGGTGGTGAAATTACCCCTTTCATTTTTTCTTTTCTTTTTTTTTCCCCGTGAGGCAATGGGGGTTAAGTGACTTGCCCAGGGTCACACAGCTAGCAAGTGTCTGAGGCTGGATTTGAACTCAGGTACTCCTGACTCCAGGGCTGGTGCCCTATCCACTGTACCACCTAGCTGCCCCACCCCTTTCATTTTTTTTTTAATGAGGCAATTGGGGTTAAGTGACTTGCCCATGGTCACACAGCTAGTAAGTGTTAACTGTCTGAGGCCGGATTTGAACTCAGGTAGTCCTGACTCCAGGGCCAGTGCTCTATCCACTGTGCCATCTAGCTGCCCCCCCCTTTCATTTTTGATACTGGTAATTTGGTTTTCTTCTTTCTTTTTTTTTATCAAATTAACCAAATGTTTATTTTATTGTTTTTTTCATAAAAGCAGCTCTTATCTTTATTAATTCTATAGTTTATTGCTTTCAATTTTATTAATTTTTCCTTTTATTTTAAGTTTTTCTAATTTAGTATTTAATTGGGGATTTTTAATTTGTTCTTTTTCTAGCTTTTTTAGTTGCACGCCCAATTCTTTGATCTCTTCTTTCTCTTTTTTATTTAAGTAAGCATTTAGAGATATAAAATTTCCCCTAAGCACTGCTTTGGCTGCATCCCATAGGTTTGGTATGTAGTCGCATTACTGTCATTCTTAGCATGCATGTGCCCCTCCCCCACTGGGCCACCACCACTCGATTCAGCCCACTGGTTCAGAACTAGGGCACTTCACCCCAATTCCAGCAGAGACTGCAGCCACTTCACCCTGGCCTACCACTGAACTTCCTCAGTGGTCTTTAAGCCGACCCTCAGAAGAAACCACTAGCACTGAAGACTCTGAGGTGCTGGAAACACTCTC
Organism: Dromiciops gliroides; assembly: GCF_019393635.1. Taxonomy (NCBI): domain Eukaryota; kingdom Metazoa; phylum Chordata; class Mammalia; order Microbiotheria; family Microbiotheriidae; genus Dromiciops; species Dromiciops gliroides. Next base: position 26,907,702 of record NC_057867.1, on the reverse strand, counting down.
TGTTCCTGTCTGGGTCTGGACCATACACTGAGCTGCTCAGCCTGAATCAGCAGGTGATTGCAATTGCCAACTTTTGCTGAATAACTTTTTCCCTCCTGTTTACCTTTTTAAAGTTCTTTTGAGTCTTGTATGTTAAGATCGACTTTTGTATTCACTCCTGGTCTTTTCATCAGGAAACTTTGAAAGTCCCCTATTTCATCGAGTGTCCATCTTTTCTCCTGAAAGAGAATGCTCAGTTTTGCCAGGTGTTTGATTATTGGTTGCAATCCAAGCTCCTTTGCCTTACAGAATATCATTTTCCATGCTTTGGGATCCTTTAATGTTGAAGCTTCCAGGTCCTGTGCAATCCTTACTATGGCTCCATGATATTTAAATTGCTTCTTCCCAGCTGCTTGGAGTATTTTCTCCTTCATCTGATAATTCTGGAATTTGGATACAATATTCCTTCAAGTTTTCATTTCAGGGTCTCTTTGAGGAGGTGATCAGTGGATTCTTTTTTTAATTTTTTTTTATTGAATAGAATTTTATTTTCCAAAATATATGTAAAAACAAATTTGAACATCAATTAAAAAAAAATTTTGTGTTCCAACTTTTCTTCCTCCCTCCATTCCCACCTCCCACCCACAAGAACTCAAGCAATTCAAAATAAGTTATACATGAGTAGTCATGGAAAACATTCCCACATTAGCTAGGTTGTGAGAGAAAAAAGTAAAAAACCCCAGAACTTCAGATTAAGGAATTATCAAAGAGAAAAAAAACTTTTAAAAAATGTGTTTCCATCTGTTTTCAGATGCTATCAGTTTTTCTCTGTAGATGGGTTGCAATTTTCATAAGTCCTTCAGGGTTGTATTGGATCATTGCCTTGCTGAAAATAACCACATGCTTCCCAGCAGATCACTTTACACTATTGCTGTTATTTTGTATACAGTACATTTCACTCTACTTCAGTTCATATAGATCTTTCCAGGTTTTTCTGATAGTATCCTGTTCATCATAACCTGTATATAGTACCTTAAACTTGATAGAGAATTTTCTTCATAATAGCCCAGTAAAGTAGGTACCATACATTTTGCCATTATAATCAATAATCATAACTATTTCCCTCCATCCTATTCCCTTCCCATGATATTTGCTCTATTTTCTATCTTCTTTTTACCTATTCCTCCTAAAAATTGTTTTACTTCTGACTATCCTCTCCCCTGCTCTGCACTCCCTTTTTTCACCCTTCCTTCCTTTTCTTCTTCCCATCCTACTTTCCTGTAGGGTTAAATGGATTACTCCTCTCAATTGGGTGTGAATGTTATTCCCTCCATGAGCCCACTCTGATGAGATTAAGGTCTTTGAGCTAATTCTGTGTTCTAAATTTTTCTCCTCCCTCCCTCCTCAACCCTTCCTATGAAATCAAGCAATTCAATATGTCATACTTGTGCAGTAATGCAGAACATCTTCACCTTCCTCAAAAGTGTTTTGCTTTTTATTGCTCTCTCCCCCAAGCTTCCCTTCCCTCCTCCCCCTCTTCCCCCCCACACCTTATCTCCCTCTCCTCCCTCAGGGCAAAATATATATTACTATACCTACTTGAGTATGTATGTTAGTCCTTCTTTGAGTCAATTCTGATGATAATAAGGTTCACTCACTCCCCAACTCCTTCCCCCTCTTCCCCTCCCCTCCATAAGCTTTTTTCTTGTTTCCTTCATGTGGACTACCTCTCCCCAAACCATCTCTCCTCTTCCCCCTCCCTCAGTCTATTCCTCCTACACCTCAATCCTATTTTAAAGATGTCATCTTGGGTTAGTTAGGTGGCACAGTGGACAAAGCACCAGCCCTGGACCCAGGAGGCCCCAAGCCCAAATATGGCCCCAGACATAAGACACCCCACCCTGTCTGCCCCACAAAGAACAAAACATAAATGCTTTACAGATAGCATCCCTTCATATTCAGTTCAGACCTGTGTCTTCTGTGAATTCCTTACTGAGATAGTTCTTATGAGTTTGAAGTATTATCTTCCCATGTAGGAATGTAAACAGTTTGATTTTTAATATCCCTCATGAAGTCTTTTTCCTGTTTACCTTTTTATGCTTCTCCAGGGTCTTATATTTGAAAGTCAAATTTTCTATTCAGTTCTGGTCTTTTCATCACAAATGCCTGAGAGTCCTCTTTTTCATTGAAATTCCATTTTTTCCTCTCAAATATTATGATTAGTTTTGTTGGGTATATGATTTTTGGCTGTAGTCCCAGTTCCTTTTCCCTCTGCAATATCATATTCCATGCCCTCTGGTCCTTTAATGTAGAAGCTGCTAGATCTTGCTTTATCCTTATTGGAGCTCCACCATATTTGAATTCCTTTTTTCTAGCTGCTTGCAATATTTTCTCCTTGACCTGGGAGTTCTGGAATTTGGCTATAATATTCCTGGAGGTTTTCCTCTTGGGAATCTCTTTTAGGAAGTGATTGGTAGATTATTTCAATTTCTATTTTAGCTTCTTGATCTCCTCTTTCTCTTTTTTATTCATGTAAGCAATTAGAGGTATAAATTTTCACCTAAGCACTCCTTTGGCTGCATCCCATAGATTTTTGTATGTTCTCTCATTATTGTCATTCTCTTGGATAAAGTTATTGATCGTTTCTATGATTTGTTGCTTGACCCATTCATTCTTTAGAATGAAAATATTTAGTTTCCAACTGATTTTCAGTCTACTTTTCCATGGTTCTTTCTTACAT